>NW_023505559.1:0-20819 GCF_004664715.2 Peromyscus leucopus | reverse complement strand
ATTGCTCTGATGCTCAGCTTGACAAGTGGCCTTGATAAGTTGAAGAAAGCCTGTCTTCAGCCCTAATTTGCTCATCTGTAGAGTAGAAGGAGGACCTGCCTCAAAGGAGGTGAAGAATGGTGTGAGGATGATACCTAAGCACATACAGCTGTTACATAAACTGGCTGTTGCTATTATGAAGCCTTAGATTCTTTAACCCTGAAAAGCCATGTCATAATATTGCCTTTTTTCCCCAGAAAGCATTGTATGCATAATGTGAGAATTAGAGAATTAGATGTCTGTGATATGTGTTTGCTTTATTGTTTCTTAACTGAACTATGTGACAAAGCTAAAGGAAGTGTGATAAAAAAAAAATGGCTTCTCTATTATTTAAATTTATATTTACCTGTCACTTTGGTCAATACTATTTTAGGATAATTTGTGTATGTTAATCTGAAGTTCATAATGTTAACTTCCCAGAGAAGAAAGTAATATTTGTTTAGATGAAAACGAATACTATTTTCTTATCAAAATTTGTTAATTTTAGATTTTGTCCAGGTTGCCAGAAATTTGTTTTGTTTGCAGTTGGATGAAGTAAATGTTGGTGTCCATGAAATCTCCAGCATCTTGGACTCACAGGTAGAGTCAGCTCTCTATGTTTTATATTTTATTCGAACGTAGGGCACAATTCTTGAATGTTGGGGTCGTATGTGATGCCCTTTCTCCAGTTTCCACTGGCTTTTAATTTCTTAAATTATTTAGTTATTACTCATGTGGATGTGTAGAACGGAGCTTGGGTCTCTAGTACTCACACTCTAGTACTCACTCTAGTACAAGAAGTAGGACTTGAGCACCCCTAATCACAGCCCTCAGTAGGCAGACAGGATCTCTAGGACTTGCTGGCCAATTGAGCTGAGTTGATGAATGCCAGGTTTGATGAGAGACCTGATCTCAAAAACAATGGTGGAGAACAGTTTAGAAATATACTTGATGTCAGCCTCTTATTCCATGTGCACACACATGCATGTGTGCATATATGTGTACACAGGTTCACAAGATATAAATACAAAAATTCTAAGAACAGTACACATTCTTTGAAAAATATGTAAAACTATAGATTAATCAGAAGTTTTTTGTCTCCTCTTTTCTCAGGCTCCTGTGCTATGTTCCACCCCTCAGTTCTGCAGCATTGACAGCCTGCCATGTAAAAAGGCATGCATTATCATTAGCTAGCAACACATAGTCGTGTGTACCCATTCGAATCTGTCTGGAATCATCATCATATATGCACAGAAAAGTGCCTATAAGTGCATAGCCTTTTATGTATTACAATCTGAACTATTCCCATGAGACATAATGTTAAGGACATACATTACTAAACCCACAGCTACTCTCCTCCATGTGTGTTCCCTTTCAGTTACTTGTGACAATCCCCTGCTCAGAAGTCAGGGCAGCCACACTTGAGCTTTCTAAAATAAAATAGTTTTGCCGGCTTTTATGTCTTAGTAAGATAGAATTATGAATAACACTTCATCAGTCATTTACTCTACAGAACTTTGAAATTTACCTCGTCAAATCTTTTAGTCCTTTCTGTTGTGGATTGTTGGTATTTATTGTTTAAGGGAAACATTCAGCCCAAATATATGCTATATGTAGTTTACACATCTCATTAACCAGAATGTGTTCTTGTTTATGGATGTGTAACTTCTTGTCCTTATTCCACTATCGCTTAGCAACCTATCCTTCCCTGATTCTCCTGTTGACTTGAAATGCAAACTTAAAGATATAGCAAATAACTAACTATATGTAGATGTGTTCTTTGTCCCACTCTCTGTTCTATTCATTTATTTCTCTCCTAGTACATTATTTTTTAGTTACTTAATACTGGGTTCATATTAGTGAGCTAAGAATTTTGTTATTAGCTTCTTACTTTTGATCTGAAAATGATGTTTTAAATGATTTTGCCATGATATCAAATAAGCTATATCATAGCATTGAATTTATAGAATGATTTTTTAATTAACTAAGTATAACTTACTTTCCCTTATTTATATCTTCGTTCTTGTTTTGAATAGCAAAGAATATGACATGTTTCATATACATCTCAAATATTTCTATCAGTTTAATTGCCAAATATAGTATACTTTGTGATATTATTATAAAAATAATTTTTATTTTTCATTACAAGTTTTAATTTTACATGTCATGAGAATATACTGTTAGATGTGTATATTATATGTGTACAAATATTGAGTGTCTCCCTCTTTACAATACTTTCTTGTGTTTTCCTAACCTAACTCAATGGTATATTATCCTCGTGTTTTTTGGTTTCCAGTAATAACACTTTTGTAACACTTTACAATACATCTAATAGAATCCAAACACTAGTTTTTAGTACCTAAAATTGTTCTTTTAAGTTTATACATCACTACTTTATACTCAGAAATTGGTCCATTTTATCTGTTAGCTCTTCCATTCTCTACTCTATACACCTTGACTGATACCCTGGTAATAACTTTATATTTAGAAGTCTTATATTTTCTATTTTAGTTAAAGTTTATAAATAAGAAAATTCCCTTGTCTTTTCCTCTGAAAATGTGTACACCAACCCACTTTTCATAATTATATTTAGAGCTCTAACTGTAGTAGTGCATTTTTTTGTTACTATAATGAACTGCCTAAAGCCGGTTAGGTTAAGAAGTTTCTTTAGCTGCCAGCTCTATCATCACAGGTCAAAGTCCAAAGATTGGAGAGGGTCTGTGAAGGGACCTCGGGTGCGGGGGTGGGGAGGTCTCTAGGCAGATGGCATCACAAAGGAAGGAGCCCTCCTGAGAATAAGTGATCACATTTTGAAAACCAAAAAGCAGTGACCTTTCACTAGGCTTCACCTCCTGAAAACCCTCCATCTTATTACTGCACCATCAGGATCATGTCTCCAAAACACGAATCCTTTAAGAATGAACCACATTCAAACCTTAGTCTGATTGCTTTGAAATAATAGGTCTTATTGATAGGGAGCTTCAATACTGGTATTAGTTATGTTTCTAGAAATACACAGTGTAGCTGCATGACTAATTTATTGGTAAAAATAAATCTGATCCTCTCATTTAAATATTACTCATGCCACATTTTTTTTTAACATTTCAAACCCCCTTTTTAATAAATAATTTATTTTACCACTGATCATTTTACTCATCACAGTCACCCCAAAACCTAGCTGCTCAGTTACTCTAAGGAGAGTACCTGGCTTTCTCAGAATGAAGGCACAGACTTATTAGAAGGAATCCTGTGGCATTTAGCCAAAACTGAACTGTAGAGCCCTCTTTGCTTCTGCAGATGTGGGTCTTGTGCACTTAGCTACGGAACATTCCAGGCAGATCTGTCTCTTACTGCTGCCAGGTTGATGTGCCCATTTCTCGAGCGAAGGCAGTGCTAGTTCATGATGTGCCAGTAATGTAGGGGCCTGTATGAGCATGCAGAGCTTTTGGAGCAGCTGCAAAGCAATGCACATACTCTGATGAGTAATTTGTTTCCTTCTTAGCACCAGGATTTTAGGGCAGATAAAGAGTGTAGTCAATCTGCAGTACTTTGAAAGCAAAAGCACCACACAGTTGTGCAAGATGCTCTGTGTGCCAGGATTTCCTGTTGAGGCTGTAGATCAAAACGTTGTGCAATAGTCATTATTAATTTATGAAATTCTATTTGTTGCCTTCTGCTTATCATCACACAGAAGGTTTTATTGTCAAGTGTAAGCTTTCCTTTTTTCTCCAATTGAATCCATAATAAGAATACAGTTTCCATCAAAGTAACGTGTACAATGAAAGACGTCTCTCAAAGCACACACTGAATTCTCATTTAATATTATTGAATTCTATTTCATTAAAAATTTCATCTTGCAATTCATGAGGGGATAAAAAATCACAATTTTAAAAGCACTATAAAAGTCACTGCTTGTTAAGTAGCTCACCAAAAACAAATAAAAACCAAGTTACTGTTTCATATTGTAAGTCCCACAAGTATTTAAGTTCAAGAACAGTGGAATGCCTACTCTGAAACAGTCAGTCTGTGTTAGGTGATGCTGACTACCTGTGAAGGTGGGGAAATTCCACTATGCCCCCCCCAGCACCCTTAGTTTCACAATAATAGGGTCAAGTTTATACTTATTTTATGTGGGATGCCTGTGTTCTCCTTTTGTGGGTGATAAAGATGTTTGATGCATTTCTTCCCTTTTTGTGTGAAAAACAGAGAGAGAGAGTTTTAGTCAAAGGTGGCACATTAGGAAGAACACATAAAGGGGTCTAGTGATTCCCAGGTCCATCTTCCGGGTGTTAGAATGAGCTTCTGATTTGAATAGAGCAAGAATTGAATCGTGGCCAAGAGGTATAAATAGTTCAGTAGTCCTGGTCAATGCCTGAGCCTGCCCATCTGTGCCTGCCTGAGCTGTAGTACTACATGGTGGTCCTTGGACATCATCAACCTGGGAGACTGGTTGCTATAAGAGAATCTCCGCCGGGCGGTGGTGGCGCACGCCTTTAATCCCAGCACTCGGGAGGCAGAGGAAGGTGGATCTCTGTGAGTTCGAGGCCAGCCTGGGCTACCAAGTGAGTTCCAGGAAAGGCGCAAAGCTACACAGAGAAACCCTGTCTCGAAAAAACCAAAAAAAAAAAAAAAAAAAAAAAAAAAAAAAAAGAAAGAAAGAGAATCTCCACCAGAGCACAGGCTCTGTATTTCAGGTAGTTGTTGTCATTCTGGGGTGGTGTGTCCTGTATGTCCATTGTTGCTTGGGAGTAGATTTAGTCCATTGTCCCTGGGCTGTAAGGCATTTTAAAAGGAAAGGTTAAGGCAATGACTTATCTCTGTACCTTCAGCCTTGAAGAAGATAAACTAGTTTAGGTAGGCAAAGTCAAAAAGGCATCTGAGCTAAAGTAGTAGATGCAGAATAAAATGAAATAAAGAACGAAAGACACATACACGCTTAAGCCTAAAAGTGGGAATATTACCAAGGGATATAGAGTCCTCTTTTCAGGTTCTTAGTCTCATAGCTAAAAGAATTTTAAAATGGACTCAGAAACTAAGCTCAAGGTAAATCTCACTGGCCTCTGAGAGGGAAAACACAGAGCAAGTGTATTGGTGGAAGTATTAAGGCAACTCCACGTAGTTAAAAGGGAAGTTTATTTTGTGGGGTAACTTACAAGTGAAGGGATAGGTTACAGGGTCCAGGAGAGGTGAAGTGCAGTCCAGTGGTGTTCTCTGGATCTCAGATCTTAAGGGCTCCTGTGTTCTCTGGATCTCAGATCTTAAGGGCTCCTGTCTCAGCCCTGCCTTGTAGGCGTGACAGTTACCAGAAGCCTCAGTGGGGGTAGTACTTGCAGGTCAAAGCTGGAACAGCTACCCGCTACACAAGTGAGTTGCAGGTCTCAGCTGCCATAGGGAGAGAGATGGGTAATAGAAGGCCAAAATGCCTTGACCTTCCACTAAGCTTCACCTCCTAAAGGAGTCAGGGGTCACAGAATTGGGGTGTGGGAGAGCCTATGAGAATGAAAATGCCCTGAGTATCATGACAATGAGGCTTGGGATTCTGGCCAGTATCTAGAGAAGGGGGATGGAAAGGGAGCAGAAGAAAAAGTTATTGCTCTGTGAGTCAGAACTCAGAAGGTGAAGAAGCATGGCAGTGAGGGTCTGCAGGCAGCTGGTTGAAGAGGAGTTCATGGGGTATGTGAGTATGTATCTCATTAAGAGGATGCTAGTCCTCCCATTTCTGCCATGCCTCCAAGTGTATGTTTCTGACATCAGGGTACCCATCTTGAGGTTGTAAAACAGGGTTTTTTCCCTTATACAGAAGGTCTACTGGCCTTGACTGGGCAAGGGCTTTTGCTGTCCACATCAAAGGGTATTGTCATCCTCTGATCAAACTGTTTGTAGGTTTACAATTAGAGAGTGTTACTGTGTTGGTATCCATATGTCTCAAAAGGGGTCTCCAACATAGGGCATACTTGCTGTGTATATTAGGAAAGATGTTACCACTCATGGATTATACCATTTTACCAGAGAGTTGACAGAGATATGCAAATTTTGTAATTGGAGCTGGAAAAGCTGATGTCCACAAATGGTCCTTTTCAGTCCCTTTCTCTCTACTTGTCATTCTCTACAGTTCCTCCTTGAGGAATAAGGACCTTCATAATCATAGAAGAGTAGGTGGGAATGTTCAGTTCTTCATCTCCGGCTGAGTAGCACTTTAGAATCTTCCTACTCCTTGCTAAATAAGAGTGGACCACAGGAGCAGAGGAGTAAAAGGCAGCCCATTCTCTCTCTATCCAAAGTAGACTTTGTCCCAGGGATGCAAGGATGATTCAACATAGGAAAATCTGTCAATGTAATATACCATATAAACAAACTGAAAGAAAAAAAAAAAACCACATGATCATCTCATTGCATGCTGAAAAAGCCTAGAGAGATCAGGAATACAAGGAACATACGTAAACATAATAAAGGCAATTTACAGCAAGCCAACAGCCAACATCAAATTAAATGGAGAGAAACTCAAAACGATTCCACTAAAATCAGGAACGAGACAAGGCTGTCTGCTCTTCCATACTTATTCAATATAGTACTTGAAGTTCTAGCCAGAGCAATAAGACAGCAAAAGGAGATCAAAGAGATAGCAATTAGAAAGGAAGAAATCAAACGTCCACTATTTGCAGACAATATGATAGAATAAATAAGTGACCCCCAAGATTCTACTAGGGAACTCCTGCAGCTGATAAACTCCTTCAGTAATGTGTTAGGATACAAGATTAACTCACAAAAATCAGTAGCCCTTCTATATACAAATGACAAATGGGCTGAGAAAGAAATCAGAGAAACATCACCCTTTATTAATAGGCACAAATAATATAAAATACCTTAGGGTAACTCTAACTAAGCAAGGAAGGACATGTATGATAAGAACTTTAAGTCTCTGAAGAAAGAAATTGAAGAAGATATCAGAAAATGGAAAGATCTCCCATGCTTATAGATAGATAGGATTAACATAGTAAAAGTGACAATCTTACAAAAAGCAATCTACAGATTCAATGCAATCCCTATCAAAATCCCAACACAATTTTTCACAGACGTAGAAAGAACAATACTCACTTCATAAGGAAAAACAAAAAACCCAATATAGCTAAAACAATAAAGCAACCTCTAGAGGCATCATGATCCCTGACCTCAATCTCTACTATAGAGCTATAGTAATAAAAAACAGCTTGGTACTGGCATAAAAACCAACATGTGGACCAATGGAATCAAATTGAAGATCCTGACATTAATTCACACACCTATGAACACCCAATTTTTGACAAAGAAACCAAAACTGTACAGTGGAGAAAAAAAAAGTATTTTCAACAAATGGTGCCAGCATAACTGGATGTCAACATGTAGATTTCAAGTAGACTCCATATCTGTTGCAATGCACAAAACTCAAGTTCAAGTGGATCAAAGACCTCAACATAAATCCAGCTACACTGAACTTGATAGATGAGAAAGTAGGAAGTAGTCTTGAATGCTTTGGTACAGGAGACCACTTTCTAAGTATAACACCAGTATCACAGACACTGAGAGCAACAATTAATTAATGGGACCTCCTAAAACTGAGAAGCTTTTGTAGGGCAAAGGACATGGTCAATAAGACAAAACGACAGCCTACAGAGTGGGAAAAGATGTTCACCAACCCCATATCTGACAGAGAGCTGATCTCTAAAATTTCTAAAGAATTCAAGAAACTAGACATCAAAATACTGAACAATCCAATTGAAAAATGGGCTACAGAACTAAACAGAGAATACTCAACAGAAGAATCTTAAATGGCTGAAAGACATTTAAAAAACTGCTCAACATCCTTAGTCATTAGGGAAATGCAAATCAAAACAACTCTGAGATACCATCTTACACCTGTCAGAATGGCTATGATCAAAAACACTGATAACAGTTTATGTTGGAGAGGATGCAAAGCAAGGGGAACATTCCTCCACTGTTGGTGGGAGTACAAACTTGTACAGCCAGTTTGGAAATCAGTATAGTGGTTTCTCAGAAAATTGGAAACCAATCTACCTGAATTTGTTCATCTGTGGCACTGACTATATTTTTTGATGCATCATTATCCAAAAGTTGGGTTTTTTTGGATTCTGGTGGGGGCATTGGTAAATACAAATGCTATCAGATAGATTAACAAAAAGTCAAAATGATGGATCCTTGGTTCACAAATTCATTTATGTGTCAGAAGTCATGTAAAATAACCTATTCTGAGAAAATCTTCTTCAGTTCTCTTCTTGTGGCCCACCAAACAACAGTATAGAGTAGGAGACACAGGATCCCTGGTGCAAAGTCTTTGTTACAAATAAAACAATGTAAAAATGGATTCAGAAGGAAAGTTGAGGACCTTTCTAGTAGAGTTCAGAGAAAGCAACAGAGCAGGCTAACTGGAGATTTGGTAGCTTCCAGAAGGGAAGTGAGTAAGAGGATGAGGAAGTTAATGCTTTCGGAGTTAGAGTCAGGACAGCAGAGAGGCTAAGTGGAGGTCTATGATTGCTGTCCTGGGGAAGAAGTCATCAAAAGTGAATATTGCTAGTGTTAGGGCAAGAAGGACTAGGATTTATGTTATACCGAGGAAGGGAAGGAGAAAAGAACAGAAAACGTTGCAGGGAATTTTCTGCTGGCAACTATGTCCTAGTTTGTTGTTTCTTAATCCATTGTTTTATTTTTATTAGTTTCATTTGATTTGGGGATTTTTTGAGAAGCTCTCATATAGCTCAAGCAGGCCTCAAATTCAGTATGTAGCCTAAGCTAGCCATGAGTTCCTGTTCATCCTGGCTTTACCCTCAAGTGCTTGGATTACAGGCATGCACTACCACATCCAACTTCCTAATATTTTTAATATCTATATTGAGCTATCATATGTATATATATATATATAATATGGTATATATTTTATATTTATATATATATATATAATGAGGTACAATTGTGATAAATTTACAGCTTGCTGGATAGTGATCATGTATCTCTTTGTTTTGTTTTTCTTTTGTTTTTTGAGACAAGGTTTCTCTGTATAACAGCCCTGACATTCCTGGAACTAGCTTTGTAGACCAGGGTGGCCTCACAGAAATCCGCTTACTTCTGTTTCCCAAGTGTGGGAATAAAGGCATATGCCACCAATCTCCCAGCCCTGTCATGTATCTCATGTGAAATCACCACTCAAAGTCTCTCATATAGTTTGAAGTCAGCTTCCATTCTCACCTGGACATGTAGCCACTGTTTTGTCCTTATAGAGATGGAGTCCATCATTCTTGCACTTCGTAACTAGAATCACAGAGTGTGTGTCCTGTAAGTAGTTCTAACAATCATTGCTTTCTCTGATTCAGATGTCTGGCTCTCACCTTTGTAAGGAGGAATTGCTGAGTCAGTGTATGTCAATACTGCTCTTGTTTATTTGACAATGAACTTTTGGATTTAGGACAATGTGACATTTAGAACCCAAAATATAAGTTATCTTGCTGTGATTCTAATAATCATTTCTATATTAAAACTTCACACAGTGCTACACCTGCTGCCATTACAAGGTCATACACAGAAAGGCAAGGTTGGAGCCCACATCCATACCCAACACAACTCCAGACTTGGCAGCAGACTGTAGTCCATTAGAGTATGATGGCTGTATCAGTCTAATCAAGTATCATGAATGGATCATTTTCAAAGAGCAGTGAACATGCTGTAAATTCCCAAAAGTATATTTTTCAGTTTAGGCTCTTGTTAGTTTGGTGTATTGAGACTGTTATTTTAACAAATGACATAGAACTGAATGAAAATATCAAAATGAGTTATATGTGATGAGACTGTAATGTTTTGCTTACACTGGGTTACAATATAAATGGTAATTCACACTCTGTTTATCAATAAACTCCTTATGACTTCTAAAGACTCATGATATCAGATATGTACTGATAAAATACAATGTTGATAGCATTGTGTTGGGTGTCATGACACATGCTAATTAAGACAGATAAAATTTGCTTTGTATAGTTTATCAGGAAGCCAAGTACACAAATAATTACAATTTTGTAAGTGCATTATGTTGTAAGGCTAGAATAGTAAAAGAACTTAGAACATTCAGGGGAGGTATATAACAAGTTAGTATTTGAATTTTTTTTTTTTTTTTTTTTTTTTTTGGTTTTTCAAGACAGGGTTCCTCTCTGTAATTTTGGTGCCTGTCCTGGATCTCACTATGTAGACCAGACTGGCCTCGAACTCACAGATATCCTCTTGCTTCTGCCTCCCGAGTGCTGGGATTAAAGGTATGCAACGCCGCTGCCTGGCAGAATTCATTTGTAAAGAAAGGTTGAATTTAGTCTTCCCAGAGGTGACCAAGCAGTTCAGAATGAAGTTAGGTGTAGTGCTGTATGCTGTACTCAGCACTTAGGAGGTTGAAACAAGTTCATAACCAACCTGGGGTACATGGTGAGACTCTGTTTCACTACTGCATGTCACCAATAAAACTGTTAGAATAAAACAGAAAAAAAAAAGACAAAATGTGATTGTTAGCAGAAGGTATTCTTCAAAATGATAATTATATACATAAAGGTTATATGTTAGATCTTAAAGGGCCTAATCTAATATTTAATTTTATATGTTAATCAGTAGCAACAATCCAAGAAAAAGAATATTGTGCCATAATCAAAGTGACTTTTTAGAAATAGTAACTTTGGGAAAGGAAAATTGGGGTTAAGATGTAGGGAGGGAATGATAGAGAAAATTCAAATACTAGATAGAAAGAATTAAAGTACAGCAATTGTATCAAGAATGGATATGAAAGAGTGACAGATCTATGATATGAGCACAAAACAAGTATGTCATCAGTGATCTTGCTGATCACTGAACTTGCTGATCATTTAGATGTGAGAACCAGAGGAGAGGAATAAGCTAACAATAACTCCAGTTTTCATTAGTACGCTTATGAATGATGAGACCTCAGTATGTATAGGGAAATAAGAAACCCTTACTTAGGAGATTAAATTAGATGGATGGATGGAGGGAGGGAGGGACGGAGGGACGGAGGGAGGGATGGATGGATGAAAGAATGGATGGATGGATGGATGGATGGATGGATGGATGGATGGATGGATGGATGGATGATGGAAGAATGGATGGATGGATGGATGAATGGAAGAATGGATGGATGGATGGATGGATGGAAGAATGGATGGATGGATGGATGGAAGAATGGATGGATGGATGAATAGATGGATGGAAGGATGGATGGATGGATGGATGGATGGATGGATGGATGGGTGGAAGGATAGTTGGTGCTTTAGAGCATGCAAGTTAAAGATCCTGACAGGTACAAACAATCAAAGCTATTTGAAATATCTGCATAGCAGGAGAGGGACTTGAAAGGTTTCTGAAGAGTCATAATTGGAGCATAATAGTGATTTTGGCCCCTTAGTTTATGGATGAAAGGGGGCTATCCCACTCCTCCCCTAGTAAAGGTGTAGGGCTAAGAACCACTAGACCAAATGTGGAATTCCAGAAAGCACGTGAGACAGCGGCTAGTTCTCCATTTCAAGACAGTTTGGGTCTGGAGATGGTGTAGTGGTTGAGAGCACTGAGTTCAGGTCTCAGCACAAACATGGGTGCCTGTAACTCCAGTTCCCCAGGATCCAGTGCCGTCCTCTGGCCTCCACAGGCACTGCACACATGTGCTACATACACATAGCCACGAACACATACACATAAAATAAAAATATACATATTTAAAACATAAATGCATATCTCTTAGTCATATAAATTCTAAGTAACAACAGTATAAGGTAAAGCTTAAGAGAGAAATCACCCCATACGTTAGTTTTCTTTTACCTAATCAGACAACCCCAAAGTAAAACCTGAATTTTGTCATGATGCAAAAGTTCAAGGGTAGGGAAAAAGGAATTTCAGTTTTCAAGGTTAGCCCCTGATACGTAACTTCTGTATTTTGATGTTGACAGCTTCTTCCCTGTGATTCTCTAGAAGCCGATGAGCTGGGAAAACTTAAACAAGAAAGGGATGCTGCTCGGGAAGAAGTGAACGCGCTGAAGGTACCCGCCTCTTGGGCTTCCTTACTTCTCCTTTGAAAAAGACGTGACTCCCGTACTGGATTTGGGAGGATTGAGGCTCATTTTGTTTTTAATTCAAGTATGTTAGTACCAAATAGGATCAAATCGCTTGTTTAATTGTCTTTAGAGAGCTATCTGATGGTTCCCCACTCACTTCTTTTCCCACTTTGTGATACGCACGTAAGATCCGATGTGCACGGTAGTTTTCCTCTCATGTCTGATCCGGCTTCTCTTCCTCCTTCTCTTCTCTCATGTTGGTGGCAACAGCAGATGTAGCTGAGGAGCCAACTAAGCAAGCTGTGACAATTTTGAATCCTCTGATGTTTGTAGGAAATACATTTTTTTCCAGGTGCAGGGCCGTGTCTGAGGGTTGATGTGTTTTGCTAATGCAATTTGAAAATGAAGGCACTGTGTTTTCAGAACAAATCACATATGCTCCAAATACACGATAACATTTTAATTCACTCTCTATAGTGGCATTCTGTTCTCAATGGAATATTGGGTCTAAGTAAGATCCTGACTTTTACCGGAAGTCATTATATGTTCCAAGGAAAGCAACAAAATTTAAATTATTTTGTTAGGTGATGGCCTCTAGTTATTTAATTTAGTCTAGTTATTCAAAAAAGAAGCACCATTTTCTTTCTTCTGTTGTTTTATAATGCCAGTCTTTAGAGAAAGCAAACATTAAAAATTTTTTAGCATATCTTCTCAGAGTTTCTGAAGATAGCCCAGCCAAACCACATTTTTAAAAATAAACATATATGTGCAGGGGTCAGAGACATGTGGGAACTTCTGTACCATTCTCTACCTTTAACTACAACCCTAAAACTGCTCCAAAAAGTGAATTCTTTAAGCAATTATAAAGAAGTGGATATGTGTTAACTCACGCATAGATTAGTTCTTATAGAGCCACTTTATTACAGCTCGGCTTCTGTTTCTCCCATGCTTCAAGATGAGTCACAGCATCTTCTACCATGGCTCTCCCGTGTCTGCCTTGGTAGAGACCCCCTACACCAGCTATTCATCTTACGGGATTTTAAGCAGTTCTCTGTTAATGGATATTTAGGTTATCTCTAGTTTTCCGTAATCAAAACTAACTCCAGGGACTGGAGAGATGGCTTAGCAGTTATGAGAACTTTTTCCTAGCCCAGAGGACCGTGTTAGTTTCATAGCATCCATGTCAAATGACTCACAGCTTCCTATAACGCCAGCTCCAAGGGATCCAACACCATCTTCTGGCCTCCAAGGACACCCACACATATATGACATACACACAGTAGATATACACACATGAAAATGAGAAAAAAGTAAGTCTGTAATGATAATAATAATAATAATTCCATTTTTAGTAACTTTGTAGATGTGTGGGTGGGCAGTTGTGAAAGTTCACAGTAAATCTGTGAAAATGGAATTGCAATATTAAAGAATACCAGTATAAAACATTCTGTATATTTCTCCCAATTTCCTTTCATAAGGCTTTTAGTAATTTGTATTCCTTCCAAATATAAATGAACTTCCTGCAACTGTGGTTATATTTCATAACTCTGAAATCCCCACCTTTCCATGAATTTGTGTATCTATATGGAAATGCAGAATTCATTTTTTAAATCATTAGTTTCTTCTTACTCTTTTCGAACAGTCCTATAGTGTTGGTCATGTTAATAAGACAGAATTTTCTATGTGATTCATCTTTACACAAATAAAATCCACAGATATCAGCGGTTTCAGAGGTTCTTGGATATTTTTCCTTTCCCTAAATTTTATCACTGTTAGATTTAATGATATATTTTGTTTTATTTTAATGTCAATATTAACTGCTAGGATTTTAATTTGAAACTGTGTGAGCCATACTCATGTAACATTTAGACAAGGTCCCCACGAGGAGCCATTTAATCAAGATCACCTTTCAAGTTCATGAACTGTAATTGAGCATATTTTAATGTTGCAAGCCCTGGAGTCCCAGAATAAAACAGACTCTGTTTTAAGTTTCCTCTGCATTAAATCTTTTCTCTGAGACCCATTCTCCTCTAAAGTTTTATAAGGGCTGGAGGGCTGTCTCAGTCGTTAAGAGTGGCTGTTGTTCATATAGAGAATCTGGGTTCTATTCCCAGCACCCACGTAATGGTTCACAACCAACCATAACGCCAGTTCCAGGGGATCCTATGCTTTCTTTGACCTCTGTGGACACCAAGCACATATGTGGTGCACATACATACATGCAGGCCAAACACGTATACACATAAAATAAAATGAATAAATTTATTTTAAAAGTAGTATATCAAGCAATAAATATTTTACTTGAGATAATGTTTGTATTTTCAGTTATTATACCTGTTGTGCTACAGGTGTGTACACACACACAGGGGTATGCACACTTGGACACACAGAGCAGCCGAGCTTGTAGAATGAGGATTGGAGCAGAAATGGTCTACTCCCACTCATCATCCTCTGACAGCTCTAGTCTCTGTGTCTCACTTGAGGTACAAATAGGCCATGGCTAATTTCCATTTTGCAGAAGTGATGCATCATAGTGCGTTGGGAACTTTTTAACGAAGCCTTTCACAGACTTCAGACCGCTCCTGCTTTTCAGAGAAGAGTGGAAATGTAGGTGCATTTCCCGTTTACAGGTGCAAAGGAACACAGAGCAGAGCGCCGAGCGTGAAGGTGGCTTGAGAGCATAACGCCACACAAGGACCCAGGCTCTCCGCTGCTGGCCTGGGGCAGTCATGGGACTACTCAGTCACACTCACTTCACTTGCCTTTATTTCCCCTCCTCGACCAGAGCAGGCCGAGTTATCCAGAGGTCAGGTTTGGCCTCTTCTAAACTCGGTGATGTTGCCATGAGTCTTCACCACTCCAAGGTCCAAGTAGCCTGTTCACATTTTCCGGAAGCTGGCTCCTGGGTCACTAAGCATTTCTGACTAGACCACTCAACACGGTGGGACATCTCAGAGTACATGCTTAATTTAATTTTAGGTTCCAAGATGGTAGTATTTCACCTTTATGTCGTAGACAACTATGTATTTCATATTTTGGCATAATATTTGTCTCCTTTTTGTGAGTTAATTGTTCGAAAATGGGCTAAAATTACATTAGGAAACTAAGAGTCGACCCAGTCTTTCTTTGGTATGATTAGAAGGTTTTTTTATGCCTAATTCAGAATAACAAGGCCTTTTGTCTGGTTGCTCTTTGGTAATAACAGCTGTCACTCAAAATTTAGTTGCTGTTTACCCATTTCAATCCTGACTGATTTCTTTTGGATCTCAGAATTTGACATCATATAACATTAAAGCAATAAAGAATGTTTTCACCAGAATTATACTTAGATAGCTAAGTACTAGAGAATGATATGTGAAACCAGAAAATGAGCAGGAATTGCATTAGGAGATGTTAACAGTTTGATGTTTGGGGAATAAACTTTGAAACAGAGGACTAAAAATCATGCTTGGTGTCACGATGACATGCTATTAATTCAGTGCTTTTTAAACACAGGAGAAATTACTTGAATCAGAGAAACATAGGAAGGAGCTAACAGAAGAACTCCAGAGTGTGAAACAGGTAAGTCTGTGTGGGGGTAGGGTGTGGGGGGATTGGGGGTTCGTGAGGGTGGGTGCATGGGTCTACCCAAATTTTAAAGCGGTAGTGCTTCATCATATCTCAGAATCTGCTGCTGCAAACGACCCAGGAGAAAACTGGAGAACTCTTAAAAAAATGAATGTTTGGAATTTATACTCACTGGAGTCCTGATCTGTTACTCAAACAGGTTTTAAAACTCTGAAATGGCCTTCATGAACCAAAATGACCATCCCGTTGCTTTCCTGTCCTTTCATTTCCCTTTTCTTTCTGTCCTCCCTTTCTTTCTTTTATTATTTGTACTTCAAGATTTTATTAAAGAAAAACAAAACAAGCACTCCTCCCCAAAACTACACCACAGAGCATTGTTACAGTTAGTTGTTAATAGTGAATGATTAAGAATTTGCTTCCATTTTCCATAGTCTTCACCAAATTGGAAACAGATTAGAACAAGACAGATAGAAATATGAAAAAGTAGAAGCACAAACAGTGAATCCACTCTGAATGTTAATACTCTGAGTAAGTGTTTCTAGAACCCTGTTAGAGACCTGTGGTGGTTGCTTGCTTCTGAATCCCTGTCACACTGCCCTCATGGAAAGCATTAAAATGGCCGAGAAAACAAACGGAGCCACACGTGACTCCTATCCTCAATATGGCCACGACAGAGACCAGAATAAACCTCCAAAAGTACATATAAGGAGAATAAATTATTTTCAAAGTAAATCCTGAAGCTAGCCTGCCACTCAAACCCAGGCTACCTAGAACAGAGAAGGCATTAAGGACTCTGAAAAGAGTAGAGAGACACAAGAATCCATGAAATAGAAGTGAAATCAGCCCCAGAAAGAGAAGGTGTAGTAATCAATGCCCAAATCCCAGACATCTGACAGGACTTGAAGGCTCTCAGCCTGGATTCAGAAGAGTGTGCCCCCCACCCCCGAAGTAGCAGCCACTGAGAGTCAAAGCTTCTGGGGAAGAATCAGGTAAATTAGTTAACAGAATACAGTGAGACCAGGCAGTTACACACACACACAAAAAAACCCAAGAGGAAAATGACGGATCTTACAGAAAGAGAAGACATATCAATCTGCCTACTTCTCACCCTGTTTCTATCAGTAATATGACCCATAATGCACCTACACAGAAGATGGTGCTCTTGACCTAAGACCTGTCTATGACATAATATTTTTAAAGAAAAAAAGAGAAAAAAATTCAACATCATTACCAAACTGCAAAAGTTAATGTGAATTAAAGTTTCAGTCCTGGTAAAATGTGCACAGCAATTGAGTAACAAAATGGTAGACAGCTGTAACGCAACATTCCACATTCAGCCAAATAAGTATTTGGAGCTAAGAGAAATATGCCTCAAATCTGAAATTTAAAAAGAAGAAGACAAGAAAGACTAGGGCCAGTGAGATGGCTCTTGGAGTCAAGGTACTTGCTACCAAGCCTGACAGTTGTGAAAATTTAGTAAAGAAATAGAAATGAAAATTAAATTTCCAAGATTTATATTCAAGTGCACTAGAAACGGGACAATAAATTGTAGAATTTCTTGGAGAAACCAGTCAGAACAACAACAACAAAAAAGGCTAAAATTGAGAATTATCCAGTCAAACTTTCCAGAATTAGAAAAGCTGCATCAAATGAGCAGCCTCTTGGAGGGTCCAGAACCTCCTACCACCACATGTGTACACGCCCAGAAAGATGATGGATTTCAGGGCCAAGGGGTAAGTTCAGTTACTCCTGGAGCAACGTCACAAAGTAGGAAGTGCTCGAGTTGACAGAGCCACACCATGAGGAGCTGCCTGACAAGGACTTCTGTGCCTGCATCTGGATGAACCAGGACACCAAAGCATTAATCATAGTCGTAAATGATGCACCGTGGAATAATGATAACTCACAAGCCCGTACCATGTATAATTAGATTAGCTAATAGATGGGGAGAGAGCAGCACTGTGGCTCATGGTGATTGTAGAGTGCAGACTGGAGACAGCAGCAACACTGCTAGATTTGGAAAGAAGCATTTTGAATGTTTTAGTAAGGATTGAATTAGGGACAAATTAAGATGCTAAATTTAGGAGGAAATTTTAATGAACAAGATATCTACATAGTTATGTGGTTTAAAAGTAACTCTCCAAACCACTGCTAATTATAAGGGAGAAATAGTAATTATGCAGTGGAAAATTGAGAAAACAGTTTGATGCTAAAAGTTGTCCTCACCAATGAAGAAGTCATCGTCACTCCAAATGTGATACCCTGAAAAGGACACAGTGTCACCTGTGTGCTATTCTGACTGAGAGTGTGTAGCCTAAGTCTAACCTCAGGGGACATCTGGGGTGTGTGTGTGTGTGTGTGTGTGTGTGTGTGTGTGTGTGTGTGTGTGTGGTATTCTTCAGAACCACTCACCCTAACCTGATACATGCTGGACATTAAGAGGAGTTAAGAAACAGGAAATCTAAACAAATGCCTGACCCAAGGCTGGATCCTGTACTGGGTGGGGGGAATAATGAAGGACATTACTGAGTGATTTGCCCAATCTGGAATGCAGAAGGTAGATCAGATTGATAAAAATATTGACTAGAATTTGAAACTCCTAAATGAACTATAGTTACATATCTTTATTAGGAATACTGTTGTACTTAAGGGGAAAGGGCTATGATTTATGTAATTTACTCTACATGGTTAAGTAACCATATGCATGCATGCATGTTACATACACATACATATACATGTTGAATATAGGGGAGGTTGAAAACATAGTGTTTTTGCAACAGCTTCTAAATATCCATGCTTTATAAGAATACCTTGTATCTCATTCATCAGCATATTGACCAAAGGCTAAATCTGGTATGGTTGGGAAATCTGGGTGGAGAATATAAGAACATTCTTCTTCTTCCTCTTTATTTTTCTTTAAGTTTTATTAATTTATTTTATGTGTATGAATGTTGGCCTACGTGTACATATTGCAACACATGCATGCCTATTGTCCAAGGTCAGAATAACCCATGGATCCAGTGGATCTGGAGTTATATATGGTTGTGAGCCACCATGTGGGTGGTGGAAACCAAACCTGGGTCCTCTGCAAGAGCAGCAAATGTTCTTAACCACTGAGACATCTTTCCAGAATAATGCTATTCTTAGACCTATAAAAAAAATTATTATTTTTTTTGTTTAAACTTTTTTCATTTTACATACCACCCACTGTTCCCCTCCCTCCCCTTCTCCTGTCCCCCCCATGTCCCCCAATCCCACCCCCTATTCACTCCTCAAAGGGGTCTAAGGCTTCCCTTGGTAGTCAACACATGCTGGCATACCAAGTTGGGGCAGGACTAAGCCCCTCCAATATTAAATCCTCTATAGTTCAGCAAGTTTTCAGACTTTTGTTTTGAGATAGCCTTACTCTGTAGCCTGGGTCAGCCTCAAACTAATCACAGTTCTCCTGCCTCAGCCTCCAAAGTGATAGAATTACAGTTTAAACACTCTTTTTTGTTGTTTTAGTTTTTAATTAAAGTGTATGTGTGCACGCACACCTGCATGCACATGCACACACACATACATGGTGCCTAAGTGCATATGGACAACTTTAGAGAACTAGTTCTTTTCATCCTGCCTTTGGGTTCTGGGAATGGACTGGCTCATCAGGCCTGGCCATGGACATCTTTACCCTCCTAGCACCTAATTGGCCCCAACCCTTATTTTATGAACTATTTGATGTTATGCCTTTTAAGTTTTTTTTTTTTTTTACTTCTATGTCTTTAGTACCTGTACCTTCAGTATGCTTTACATTTCAGTGTTTCTTTGTGTTCTGAAAGTGGGATTTATGAATCTTCCTAGTTAAATTTTATGTGTAAAATAAATTAAAGGATGTTCTCACTACATTTAATTAAAACTTTCTGTCTTCCTAAGTTCTTGGGGTGCATTAACTGTTGATTACCAACTATGTTTGATGTAATCGTTACACTAAAGCTGACAGAAGACACAAATCTGAGAAAGAAAGGAAGGGCGTAAGGAAAGGAACCAGCAGGTGTGCTGTCTTTGCCCGGCAATACCTACCCTGTGCACATAAGGCCTTCTGGTATTTATTTCTCTGAAATGATTATTGTCCATTATACAAAAAAACATCAAATATATCAATAAGTCATCTGTATCAGAACTTAATATGAATAAACAGGGAAACAAGATAGATGAAAGTGTGAAGAGTCCAGATTCTTACTCTTCTATGATGGGTGAATGTGCAGAAGCACAGGTGTAGGAGATAAGGGGCTACTGAATGCATGTGAGAATTAGACCATGTAGGTTTGTACCCCCATCCTTCCTCATGTTAGCAGGTGGCCTCCAGCAAGTTACTTTGCCTTCCTAAGTCTGCGTTTGATAATAGGATCCGTCCCAAGAATGTCAGAATTGAGTGAGAGTAAATCCATACAGTATGCTGTATACCACCCATAGTAAACACTCAAGTATTATCATGACTGTTAGAAGTCATAGAAGGAATGTTAAAAGATGGCTGCAATTTGTTTTAGCCATTAAGTTTAGAGGGTAAATGAAATTCTAGCTGAGGGATTAGAGAACTTCTCATATTGGGCTTATAACAGTGTGAACATTCTTTCATAGCAGGAAGAAGCATGTCTGTAGGGCCAGAGGCCATTTTTGTGTTTGTAATTTTCACTGTGTTTGTTTCTTTGTGTCTGATGAAGTAATAATAAAGTCAACCTGTAATTTACCCCGAGGACTTCAGAGTTTCAGTGTGATAACTTTGTCAGCTGATCCGTAGAAAACAGCAGTTAAGTATTCTTGTAATATCATCACTGTAATTACTAAATAGAAACATGGAGATAAAGAGGACAGGAAATGACATTTAAGTTAAAAATTTGAGGCCAAAGCACATAGGTCGTTGAATACTAACCTACAGATTCAACAATCAACTGCCTCCAATGAGAAAAATGAGCATTTTCCTCCACCCTTAATCTGATCACATTCTTTTTCACGCCACATCCAACATATTATCCTTGTAGAATTTGAGGTCGGCTGAATGTTTTTTAATTGAATGTTTATAATTATAGTATTTACCACTCTTTAGCACTGCCCTCTCTGTTCCAAGCCCATCTTCCTGGTATTGTCAGCTTCCTTCTATATCATACTTCTACC
>NW_023505558.1:0-5558 GCF_004664715.2 Peromyscus leucopus | reverse complement strand
CTACTTGCCAAAGTTTTAAATGTGCATATTCCCTATTAAATACTTCTGCTTTTGGGAATGCTACATCACAGACATCTTAAGTGCATAAAAACATATGCACAAGGAATTTTTCAGGTGAGATCCGGTACATTCAGGGTGATATGCCTATAGACAAGAAGGAATTTTGCACTACTTTAAAAATTATTTGCATATGTGTGTGTGAGAGAGTGTGTACACAAGTGCACATATAGAGGCCAAAAGGAGGTAAGGGGATCCCTCAGAGCTGGAGTACAGGTATCTGCAGGATATCCAGATTCTCAGATGGTGCTGGAAACTGAGCTCCAGGCTTCACAGGTGCATGACAAGACCACTTGTGTCGTTTTAACCACTGTGTCCTCTCTCCAGCCTCCTTTCACCATCATGTGTCTTGTAACTCTGAGAAACCAGGGGCAACATAGATGAACAGATGAGATCACTAAACAAGGTATGACTAACCCACATCATTCAAGATCCTGTTACCAGAAATAGTATTCAGCCGCTCAGAAGAATGAGCTACACCTGGGTGGAGAGAAAAGCAGCCTGTCTGAGATCACTGTAGCCTACCGCCGCCACAAATTGCTAAGCTTGTGTGTGTGCATGCTGGGCTTCGTTCTCAGAACTTGACACTGATTTGCCCATCTCATCATCCTGGCAGCACACATTCACCCGGGTGCTCAAGCTGTTAGATGTGGCAGCTTCATTGTTAGGTCCCTTCCAACAATGTCCTCCTGTCCAAAAGAGAGATGCTTCCTCCAGGTTCCTACTCTTCAACAGAGGTTGAGGGGCAACTCAAATCCAGTGAATGGTAGTGGGAGGAGGTGGTACACAAGGATCTCCCCATGGGATGATCTTCTGTATCAGCTAAAGCCCTTATAGGAACTACACACTCTGTTCTGGCCTCTATTCTTCCCTGGGTCTAGTGGCCTACAGTCACCCCTCCTGTCCCTCTTCCTCTTCTTTGTGTATGAGGTGGATGTATTTGTGTATGGTGTATACATGTGGAAGCATACCTATGTGGACATATGTGGAGGCCACAGGACGATGTCAGTGCCCTCCATTATCCCCTGCCTTGTCCTCTCAAGACAAATAGGGACAATTGCAAAGATGCATTGAAGATGTGAACTTGGAAACTATAAATGTTTATCTAGAGGAAGCCAATAGAATGCTGATAGTTAACGTGTGTGTGCGCGTGCGCGCATGCGCGCATGTGTGCATGCATGCGCACCAAAGGCCAATCTCAGGTATCATTCCACAAGAGCTGTCCACCTTGTCTTGTTTTTAGACACAACCTCTTTATTGACCTGGAGGTTACTGGTTAGGCTAGGGTGCTTGGCCAGCATCTCAGCCTAGTAACTGATACTTAAAAATGGACCTTCTCTACCCATGCCATGAACTTGCCTGTGGCCTTTAGTTCTACACACTCATGTTCCCTCCTCCCTTGTCAATTTTCCACTTTGCCTTTCTTTGCATCCTAAAAACCAGGGTCTTTCTTTCATGTATGTGTCAGACTCAAACTCTCCAAAGGGAGGGATGTGCCTCGTCCAGGTTTCCACTAGAGGTTTACTTGCAAATGTTTCCTCCTGGTAGGACAGCTGTCCCTGTATAGCATTGTCACGTGCAGAGACCGTGTAAACCTGAGCAGAAGGGGCCATCTTGGATTGTACCCTCTGCCAGGACCTTTGAGTGCAGCCAAATGTTAATCTTATCACTGCCCTGTAAAAGTCTTGAAAGCACCCACCAGTGGCTGTCCCACAAAAAGAGAAGTACGCTGCCAGATGGTTGGCCAGAACCCAAATGAATCAGCTTTTTAAAGCTTCCGTAAAAAATCGGGGGCTGCAAACAACAGAAATGTATTTTCTCACAGTTTTGGAATCTGGAAGTCTGAAATCAAGGTGTCTGCTAGAACATACTCCCTGCAGAAAGAATTCTCCAGAGGAGAATCCTTCCTTGCCTCTTCCAACTTCTGGTATCATCAGGTGTTCTTTGGGTTATGCATTATGACATTAATCTTTGCCTTCATCTTCCCATACTCTCTATGTCTCATGAGGACATGATCCTAGGAACCCATTGGAATATTCCAGAATAATCTTATCTCAGATATTTAACTAACATTAATTTCCAAAGTTGTATTTTTCAGGTACTGTCAGAGTCACAGGCTCAAGGGATTGGGGTATGGATACATATCTGAGAAGTCAGCATTTAACTCCCCAAACCAGTGATGACTAAGATGAGTCCATGAAATATTTTTTGAGACAGGGTCTTGCTTTGTAGCTCAAGTTGACCTCAAATCCATGATCTTTCCTCTCTCTGCCTCCCAAGTATGGGATCATAGGTATGTACCACCCGCAACCATGACACCTCAATCTAACCCTCACACATCCTAACACATCTTAGAAGGTCAACAGGTATCTATATTAAATGAATGACAAATAAGCACCTTTCTCAGCAGGAAAACTGACACTAGAGGAATAGAAGCCAAGGCCACAGACCTAGATACTGTAAAAACTTAATTGGAGCCAGGATCTTCTGCCCTGTGTCTAAGACTCCTGCATCACGGCAAGCGGACTGCTATGACCTAAGAAATGTGTCTAAAAGAAGTAAATTACTCTGGATCTTCAGTGAGACTTCAGATTCTCAGGGACAGACAAATATACTTCCGCTTTATTGTCACTTTAAAGGCTTTCTGTGACCAAGTTTAGAAAAAGGAGTCTCAAGCCGGGCGGTGGTGGTGCACGCCTTTAATCCCAGCACTCGGGAGGCAGAGCCAGGCGGATCTCTGTGAGTTCGAGGCCAGCCTGGGCTACCAAGTGAGCTCCAGGAAAGGCGCAAAGCTACGCAGAGAAACCCTGTCTCGAAAAATCAAAAAAAAAAAAAAAAGAAAAAAAAAGAAAAAGGAGTCTCAGAAAATCAAATGACAGTCAAGAAAAATAAAAGGAGACATTGAATGGTATATTTTGTCAGCACTAAAGATGGTTGGTGGCAGAATTGCATTTTAATTTTATACATTATCCTTTAAATTCCCCCAAGATACACTGCTAATAGGCCAGGTAACTGACTAATAGAGAAACTGCTAAATACTTCTTAACACTTCAGATATAGTCATCCTATAACATGAGAGAAATATACCACCTAAGCCTGAGTGTCTCTCTGGCCTCCTGGAGCTTCAGCAAAGCCAGAAGAGCAGTGTGAGAGAAAATGAACTGCTCTACCTACAAGTAGGATTGATCTTCACTCACATGCTAGATCCCCTGGATTTCCTTCTAAGTGCCAAATCTAAAAAAGGGAAAAGGAAAGGATGAAGGAAATTCTATTTCCCCATCTTCACCTCCCTATACTAGTCTCTGGTTCCCATGACAACATACAACAGCTGCACATTCTATTCATCTTGTTTCCATTCCTCCTATGGACTATGGTGAACATTGGCTTTCTGGTGTCTCTTGATGGTGAAATCTCACCAAAATATGTCTTTGGCATGCCTTTTACAATTCAAATGTCTTACTTTTCTTGAGGCCTTGTGAATTCTGAAGACAGAGCCTGAGTTCCCATGAGGTTAGACAATAGGCTTTGATTGAGTTCTTAATGAGCTCTTCCTTGGAGCATAGATGCTCTAAGTTGTCGTCATCTCTTTTTGCTTGCTCTCTCTTTCATGGCATGAAGACATTTAATTCAAATCCCCTTCTTTTTGTCAGCTAATACCCATTCAGCAAAGCATACGGAATTAGTTACTTTTGTATTAGTACAGCCAAAATTTCTGTCGGGAGTAACTTGAGGGAGCCAAGTTTTATCTTGGTCCATGATTTAGGGGATTTTAGTTTACCATAGCAATAAGGTATAATGAATGGGTTGGTCCAATCCATGGTAGTGGGGATGTGAGGCAAATGCTACTCACATCATGGAGGACCAAAGAACATAGAGAGTTCTGGAACCAGAGACTAGACTACAACCTTCAGTAGACCTCCCTAATGACCTGCTTCCACCAGCCAATCCCCACCTCCTAAAGGTCCAGGGCCTCTCAGCTAAGGGAGAAATATTTAATACATTTTCCTTTGTATTTTTCTGTATGTCCTTTGTATTCTTATGTGTAATACCTAAGCCTTTGGGGACATTTCAAAATCAGACTATGTCATTTATGTTATAAGAGAATTATGAAAGGATAGGAAGGTAGTATTCATGTCTACCTGCATTTAAACCTCCAAAGATGATTCTTGCAAACTAAATCTAATCTCTGTAGAGATTCTAAATTTTAACACATTCTATTGGACTCCCTTTGGCATATTGCTGCTCTAATTTTCCAGTCTTCTAAAGGTTCCAATTCTATAGCTGCCTGTCCTTCAAGTCCTGGACAGATCTACTCTCAGATTCTGCTCCGAGTCAGAATACCAACATCTAAAACTATCACAGTCATCACTGTGCTAACAGCGTCCCTGTTATCACCATCTGAAGAATAAGTTTCAAGAGCTAGCGAGGCTACTGCTGTGCAAGCCTGAGGAGCTGAGTTCAGAATCCAGCACTCCTGGAGGAAGCCAGCTGTGGCAGTGTGAGCCAATAACCCAGTGCTGGGGGAGGCTCAGTGAGAGACAGAATAAGGTACAGAATAGGTTATAGAATAATAGAAGATAACTGACATTGAATTCTGGCTTCTGGACTTGTGTACAATGACATGTATACCTACACCATACGCCCCTCCCCACCCCCACCCCCACCCCCCACACACCACAAGATGTGGTTTAAGTTTAATAGACTTAAAGATTTTATTTTTTCCTCTATCTTGCTCTCCCTGTCATAAAAAATCTGATTATGGAGTAATATAGAAAGGAGTATGGACAGTGATGTTCCCTAATGTCAAAGCATGTTTGAATGTAACCAGTATGAACACATCAGTGCCAGGGACAATGTCTGACACATAGCAGTCATCTCAAAATGCTAGAAAGAAGATGGACAGAAAGTAGGTCTCCCTGCATGAAAGCTTCGGCCTCCAGCTTGTGCTTTGGCGCTCCTCCTTATGAAACCCCATGGTCTACAAAGCTTTCTTGGTGCCCTGGAGTTTTCATCCTTCAGTTGATCATGGACTCATTCCCTGCAGGTGCTGCCTTGTCTCTTGCAGTCCTTACTTGCATGTGAGACCTCAGCTTTCTGGTTGTCAGCTCTGAACCTCATCACTCATCCAAACATTCTTCAGGTGCGAGGTGCTGCCCTTGCCCTGAGGAGACCTTTACAGTGCTCTTGCTGAAGAAATGTTGACGGTTGCAAGTGGGATAGGAGAAACTCTGTAGTCACATGGGAAGGAAAATCCTTCAGTTGCTCTTCCTCCAGGCTGGAGTGACACACAAGCTCTCCAATTTTCCTAACCTTCCTTACAGCTCTCTGTGGCAGATTCGAGGCAGACTCACCTCTGCGGTACAAGCTCGGCTGAATGGAACTTGATGACAACCATAGAGTTACTTACCGGGCACTCAACTGCTTCGTTCTGCAAAGTGATTATTAAGCCAATATTCCTTCTAAGAGCATGATACTTGGCAGAGAATAAACTTAATCCATTT
>NW_023505557.1:0-38373 GCF_004664715.2 Peromyscus leucopus | reverse complement strand
AAACGTGATATTTATATACCAAACCCACAGAATAAATATAACAAGTAATTGAACCTGAGATGATAACATAGAAAGACATAGATAATCTCTAGCTTTGTCTGTGTTTGCATGGAGAAGCCTCTGGCTAAAATATGCAATCAACAAACCATTGGAGAAATGGAGGGAGATAGTTCAGTCAGCAGAGCACTTGCCTCGAAGTAATGAGGACCTGAGTTCTAGATGTAGCACCCACCCACCCCCCCAAAAAAAGAGGAGGAGGAGGAGGAAGAAGAAAGCCAAGCTGATGATGCACATTTATAATTCCAGTGCTCCGGAGTGGAAACAGAAAGAGTCCCAGAGCTCACAAGCAACTATTCTAGCCTACTTAGTGAGCTCCACACAAGTTAAAAAGCCTATCACATGGCACCTCAGGTTGTCCTCTGCTCTCCACATGAGTGTGCACAAATGTGAACATGCTCTGAACACACACATACACACACACACGTACATAAGCACGTGTGTACATGCCTGATTTCATATGTACATAAAGAGCTTTGGAAGAAAAGGTCAAAAAGAATATCACCTCCATTCAGACAAATGCGCATGGCCAGAACTCTTGCCCTGTTCATGTCACTGAGGGTAAGAATTCTGTTGCTCTTATAAAGTAGGGCCACAGAGAAGTCCAGATATCCTTACTCTGTGCTCTCCCACAGCTGTGATGACACAGATGGTCATACTATTTATGATCTAAAAATGACAACTGTGTACTACTAGAGATGAAGATGCACAGATGAAGAGGGCATAGTCAGAGGCCATAGTCTTATACAGAAAACAGAAATGAAAGTGAAACATTTAAAGTCTCCCAGGCTCGTGTGTGTGTGTGTGTGTGTGTGTGTGTGTGTGTGTGTGTGTGTGTGTGTGTGTGTGTAACAGAGATATAAGTGAAAATGCTTCAGGGCTGGAAAAAAATGAATGTTCCAGTAGAGAATGAATTCTTCTTGAAGGCAGGCTTTGAAGGTGTGTGGCTACATGAAAATACTTTGTTCCCTTAGGGCCTCTTTGCATAAGGCATAAACCTACAAGGATCAGATGGTGTTTGCCTGAGCAGGCTTGATGCCAGCACCCTGAAGAGCCTCCAAAAGCCAGAGCCTCCCTTGTTCAGCACAGCTCTGATGAGCCCTTGTGTAGACTTCTGCTCTGCCCACCCCAAACCTTCCTTTCGCATACTGGTTGATGGCTGGTCATTCTCACCTGTTGGAAATCATTTTCTGTCCCAAGTGAAGAAACTGAGGATGGAGAAGTGTGACTAATGAGGAAAGAAAAGGAAAAAATTTGGGCTTGTCACATACCTGTGCAAAGCCCTTTAGATTTGAGAGGGAACATCAGGTTGAAAGCGTATCATCTCTACAGGGGAGAGGAGGGTCAAAGGGTCTATTTTAGTGACATTATACCGTAGCTCACTAAGACAGTGTTTGAAGATGATCTCTTCCTAATACCAAGCATTTTCAAAAAAAAAAAAAATGCACCCTAGTGCCAGATTTTATCTTTCAAAATACAGAGATAGTAGTCTTCAGAGGCTGGGTAGGTTTTATCTCTATAAGCATTTACCAGAAATCTGATTTCATGAAAACTAGGACCTGTCACAAATATTCACCTCATTCGCCACTTTACTGTTTACAGAGTCTACTTTGTAGCAGTTGGGACAGCCTTGCTGCTGACAATGACTCAATAGTTCATGGACAAAAATTTTGAGGGAGCCAGCTCTGAAAGGTTCAAAATATGAGACAGGTGAGTAGACATGTATCAAAGGCCTCACAAAATTCAGAGACTATCACAGCAAGCCTTATATCTAGAAGCCTTCTGGGGTGTATGAGAATTTCTGTATAAAAGAAATGATAAAGCTGCTGTTCTTTCAAGGAGAATAGTGACTAATGAAAGCCATGGAGATGCACAGGGGGGTGTCTGCACTTTGAGCTCTAAAGGATCCATTAGAAGATGGCTTTGAGCTAGAAGAAGCTGCCTTGTTAGTACTACTCATTTTCTGACTGCTGGGGACACTGGAAGCCAGAATGATGCAAATCTTGGCAAGAGCCTCATGTTACCACAGCCTGCCACATTTCCTAAATTAGTTGCTTTTCTCATTGTCATGACCAAATTCTTGAGAGGAACACTTCAGGGAAGAAGGGTTTATTGTGTTTCAGAATTTAAGAAGAGACACACACATCACTGGGAGGAAGGCATGGTGGTGGGAGTATAAAAGGGTTGGTCATGTTGCATCAGAAATTAGAGAAAGATGAATGTTGGTACTCAATTGGCTTCCTCATTTGGTCTGGACCCCAGTCCATGGAATGGTGTTGCCTACATTCAGGATGGTCATCCTTCCTAAGTTAAATGTCTCCAGAAACACCATCACAAACACACTCAGTGGTGTGTCTTCTAGGTGATTCCAGGTCCAGTCAAGTTCAAAATGAAAATTAACCATCATGTTACCCATAGTAGGCACTTAATGACTTGCGTTGACAAAGAGAGAAAAAGAAGGACCTTCGACATAGCCTTCTCTTCAATTTCTCCAGCAAGAACTTCTTCACATTCTAAAGAACAAAATAGACCACACAAGAGAAATTCAATAAAGGATAACAGTTGGGCATTGAGAGTTCAATTTTCAAGCCTTGAACAGTTTTCTCTCAGGCTCCTTCAAATACATACACCTGTGTCTTACTGGTGATCATACCTCTTTTTCTCCATAATGACAGCAAGAATTTGTCAGTTTTCAGAAGGTTAGTGATGGCAAGATATTCAGAATTATTAAAAATCAAATTTAAGTGGAATTTTTTATTAAGTCCTTGACAAAATTCTACAATTAACATGTAGGTGCAGAATAAAAATCAGTGGTCACCAAAGCCCCACATTTGCCCAAGATGAAAAAAATCAGGGAACCTTGGCTACATCTGCCTATGAAATAAAATTGACTGGGTGCACAGGAGTTAATGACCTTCAGCAGGACATACATCTCCCAGATGGATTCCTATTTGGTGGAATGACTCCACTCAAGGATGAGGACAGATGGGAAATGTTTGTACCATGAGAACGCAGGCTGTGACCTTGGTTGGCAGATTTCTCTTTGTCAGCAAGGTCTTCACATTGGGACCCCTGTGGATTTCCCATCACTGGGCACTGCTGCTCATACAGATAAAGGTTTGGAGGGTAAGCCATTCTATTCCAGGGAATGTTAGCAGAGCGGGGAAGACAGAGGGGAAGGCCCATCCCATTTTATTGCCTGCATGGAAGCCCTTCTCCTACCTCAGTCTTGGATAAGATAAGCCCAATTCCTCATAGCCCCAGAACATCACACCTGACAGGCCACACCACTTTCTTCTATTGTCCTGGTTTCTACTGTGTTAGGTTATCACAATTAGAATATTTAATGTTCCCTACAGGGTCATGTTTTGAATATTAGTGGTACTAGTTGGGACAGCTTGGGAAACTTGAGCTGAAGGAAGTAGGTCACTGAGGCCATTGGGAGTATCTTATCCCTGGTCCTTCCCTCGCTCTCATAGTCTCCTGCCCACCAAGGGTAAGAAGTCTCTGTCTCATGCCACCTACCATCAGGATGTTCTGCCTCATAATGGATTCAGAACTAACAGAGCTGAGCAGCCATAGACCAAACCTTCAGAAACCATAAGCCAAAATAATTCCCCTTTCCCTTCAATTATTATTAAATTATTTCTCTCAGATACTTTGTCACAGTAATGAAAAAAGTAACTAATACATACCTTTCTTTTTATTCCCACTTTTTCTGTTTCAATATTAAAGAAATTGCTTTTCCTGGCAAATGGAATGAGACAACTATTAAGTTGCTTTTCTCCTGCGCTCTGTCCCTTTGTTCCTTGGAGCAATGGCATCTGTTCACCTCTGTTCTAATGACTCCTAAATCTTCAAACCCAAGCTTGACCACTTTTTTTAGTGCTGGTCCCACTGGCTCAATTGCTTGATGGACTGGAGTAATTAGTAGTCTTGCTGTCTGCTCAAGGTATCTAGAATATCATGGATTATTCTAGAACTCATGCTTCATTTTGGCTTCCCTAATTCCATCAATAGTATCATGATATTTTTAGGTCAAAACTTCAGTGACGTCTCTGGCATTTGTTACAGCTGCAGCCTAGTTGTGCTGGGGTGGGGAAGAAAGGGGATAAGGTATTGAGAGACTACCAAACACATACAGTAGAAATGTGAGGCATGGGCTTGTTGAAGCTAACAGAGAAAACCCATGAGGATGGCATATAGTTCAACAGTTCAACTACTTGGAAGAGCCAGAGACGACTGCTAGACAAACACACTTACTATCTCCGCTGTTTCACACCTAGTCACTGCAGAATGTGTAAGTTAGAAGACTAGCATCAATAGCATCCATGTTCTTGGATGGCCAGCATCCTTCCCACATGCAAGAAATCAGGTGTTCTTCCAATTCAGATAGTTTACAGAGATTATGCAAAGCATTCATGTGCCTTCATATTTCACTCTCAGACCTTTTACCCTAGTCCACTTCTCCCATTGACCTTGTGGCCTGGCAAAATAATTGGGAGTGGAAAGGCATTCCAAGGGCATAGCATGCAATATCTTCTTTTTCTTAAGGACCGCACCATGTTCCCTGAACTTTGGTTTCCTACCCAATTACTCATCCATTTGTGTCAGCTCTTTCCTTAGAGGTTCTTTTGAATTCATCCATTTATTTTCTTTTCCACAACAGGAACCAGAGTCAGGCATTAGCTAAATCAGAACACAGTCATTGAATTCCCCTTCTCCATCTCCTACACTTTGCCATAAGATCAACCATACAAAACTGAGAGACAGAACCTTCACCAGGCGCCTCTCTTCCTCAGCAGCCGGAGCCCATGCCCCTATCTGGAAGACCTTTCTTGCCTTTCAAATCCTACCCCCACATTCAAAATCCAACCAAAGCTTTTGTCTTTCTTAGGTTTGAATCTTACCTTTACTACTTAGTTGCTGAGTTGCCTTTAATGAGTTCCTCAATCACTGTTTTAGTTCCTTTATCTTAAAAAAAAAAATGACTTCATAGGATGGTGAGAGGCAGGTGAGGTAGCATGTAGTTAGGACAACCAGAATTAGCTATTGGCTGATAAATGCTGTGCAATCTTTAATAATACTTTTGGAGTGTGTGTGTGTGTGTGTGTGTGTGTGTGCGCGCGCGCGCGTGCATGTGTGTGCACTAGTGCATGTGTACATATGTACTACAGTGTACATGTAGAGAACAGAAAACAGCTTGCAGGGATCATTCTCTCCTTGTGCTGTATGAATTCCAAAGATCCAACTCAGATTGTCAGGCTGTGTATGCAGCAAGCACTTTACCCACGGAGGAACTTCTCTGGCTCATTCTAACATGTGAAACAACACAAGAATGTGTGCAATTCCTAACTGTTTCAAACCTTCTCCTCTCTGTCTTAACACATCACAGTAAGGCTGCAATCTGATCTACTTAATAAGTGATGCTCTCCAGTGGGATGTGTCAGCTACCCACATACACTGAAATGCTGGTGGCAGAAATCATATGATCTATTTCTCTGCATTCCCAAAGTCCCTGCTAGTAGCCTTACCTGCTGAGGATACACACGTATTGTTCATGCACTGGTGTACCCCCTGATGTTCTAGAAGTACAATCTCACCATCTGCTTTCTTTTTAGAGTTGGGCTTCACTGGATTTTTCCATGAAGTGCATGCTACAGTCAGCCATCCTTCTTGGCCATCTCTGAGTGTTGCATTTATCAGGGACAGTGGGACTTGGCAGGCAGGCAAGAATCACAGTATGTAGACGGAGCCACCGCAAGGCAACCATGCCAGCAGGATCCCTACAGTTCAGTTCACTGACAGCAGTGCATTAGCTTTCCAGATCTCTGATATGGAACACCATGTGGCCCTTTCTGAGAGGTAGCTGAAGATCAGGGTGACAGGCTGCTTTTTCTTTAGTAATCATCTTTAGAGGTCCCATGCTTGGCACTTGATTCTAGAAAGATCTGGGATGCATGGCTGTCACATACAGAATGGTCCCAGAGTAGAGTGAAGTTTTGGACTGAATTGGTGTGAAAGCTTCAGCAATCGTCTGAAGACCGTCCAAAGACACACATCAATAGTGAGTTTGGAAAAACAACAGGAATGTGTGCGGCGTGGTCTTCAGAACCACCATACAGTGCTCACAGAGCAGTGGGCTATTTAGTAAAACAGCATTTGAAAACATCCATCAGGGTGTGGTGGTGGGAAAAAGCTTTATTGAAACCAATTATTCTGGTACACTTTGTTCCACCCACAAACCCATCTCTGTGTTGTGACCCAAGCTGGGAAGAACTACTGATGTGTGGCTTCATCTCCACACATGCAATTCCAATATCCTTACCCAAAGGCATTAGCAACATGCTGTCCTATGTATAATAAGATCTCACTGTTTAGAACTAGGGTGTGTTGGGTAGAGACTGTGGATCTAGACTTGTGGTCTAGACAATTTCATGGGACTCAAATAACAAGCCACCCAGACACTGTTCTGGTCTTCCATGGGCTGGGTGAAAATGATGAGTCTCCTTACAAGACTGCCCCTCGGTGCTTCTGTCACTATTGGCCAAGTTCACTTTGTGAAGGTCAATTCTAGTCAACAGAGATGTCTTGGAAACACATAATCTTAGTGATCTAATAGTGAGCTCACAGGATGGCATGCAAGGCTTACTTGTGTTTTCCTGGGTCAACTCACCTCAAAGAGGCTTCCAGAATGAAATTCATTCATTCCCTGGAGGTTTCTGACCCTGAAGGGAAATGGTCCTGTCTCTAGAACCTCTGTTCTCTGAGTTTTAATCACTTGTTCATGCACCCAACTTCTGTTTCCTGACATTGAGGCCTTAGTTCCTTGAGAACCAGGTGATCCTTAAATTTTAAAGGAGGTGTGTCGTTCTTGTGGGTAAGCAAAAGCTGTTTAGCTTCCATGTGCCTTTTCTAATCTGGGGACCGTTGTGGCTGTGTTCTCTCCATTATTTGTATTCCATCCGGAGTATGGATTTTTCTCCCTTCTACCTCAGTCATATTCCACATACCCTACCCACACCAATTACATGGGTTTCCTCACTCCCACTATTTCTTTCTTTGTGATAAGTTGACCTAGGACAGGCCCTGATTATCTACCCAGAATGCATTTGGATATTGAGGCAGACAACACTGACCAATGGAAGTGTATTTAGAACTCACACCAAGGTGCAATTCCCAGAAAAGACAAGACTACACAGAACTCCAATGAAAAGAATAAAAAAGAGGCAAGATGGGAATGGCCTGCTTTTTTTTTTTTTTTTTTTTTTTTTTTTTTTTTTTTTTTTTTTTTTTTGCTGTTATGCTTTCTGGCAGCTCATTTGTGGGGCTATGGCTGAACAACTCCATGCATTTCGGGATAGAAGCTGTAGTGTTTGAAGTACCAGCCAGCATAGGAAGGTCTTTGCTGTTGGAATCCACTGATGGTAGTAAGGAAGGAGCAAAATATGGGGAGACATTTAGGGGTCCATGGACATTCATATCCAAGGTTGGAGTCCTCCCTTCCCATACCTCTAAGGCAAATATAAATGGCTTCTGAGTTACTTGTCCTCAAAACTAACTCTAAAGTCCATGGCCTATACGTTTGCCTCACACTCCAGCAGCGGTGACTGCACTCAGTTGTAGCAGTAGCCCATGCTTTTCCCACTTTTATAGCACACATCATGTTTAGTTTTCATAGTAGGCTGAATTGTTTTTCCTCCAAAGGAGATGTTCACATCCCAAACCCATATTTGTAAACATGACCTCACTTAGAAGAGGGTCTTTCCAACATTCTAAAGCCAAGAGTCCTGAATGAGTTCATCTTGGATTGAGTGTGGACCCTAAATCTAATACTGAGAAGGAAGAGAGAGAGCTCTGACACAGAGGAGGCCACAGTGAAGAGGGAGGCAGAATGGATGATGAGGGACAGAATCAAACAAATCCAAGGATCGTCAGCCACCACAAGACACTAGAGAGAATCAATGGGACAGAAACTCCTTCCCATTCTCTATCAAGCACCAGCCATGCAAACTCCGGGATTTCAGATGTTTGGCTTCCAGAACTTCAAGAGAGCCACCAGGTCCAGCCACCAACCCTGTAGCCATTTGCTATATAACTGTAAGACAAGAAAGTTTTGTAATAGAATTGTATTCCTGCATCTTTACAGTTATCACCAGAGCTGCGAGCTCCCAGAGGCAGTAGCTGTGCTTTATTTTCACAGCCTTGCACACAGTGCCTGGTACTGCATGCCTGCCCTGTTTGCTGAAAATTAGTGCTAGATCCAAAGCAATAAAAGAGCCCCTGAAATTTTTCTAGAGCAGCAGGACTTCTACTAAATCTACAAGCTCTGGCGAAATCACCCAGGGCACTGCCTTCGTGTAAAACATCAAAGTTGCACTCTGGGGAGACCTGTATTATTTAAAAAAATAAGTAAATAACTTGTCACATTTGGGTTTGTGTGTTTGTGTGTGTGTGTGTGTGTGTGTGTGTGTACATGGGTGTGACTATGGAGGTCAGAGAACACTTATAGGAGTCAGTCTCTCCTCCCACTATGTAGGACCCAGGCTCCAGCTCGGTTTGTCAGGTTTGGCCGGAAGTTTCTTCCCCCACTGAGCTGTCTTGGTAGCTCTAGACTCTTATTTCTTACCTAATGGTAGACTTCTAGAACTGTCTCGAGTGAAAGAGTCCCTGTTCCAACCTGCATAGGCACTGAAGTGCTTTGGCATGCACCCAAGCTTTCCGATTTTGCTAGATGATTGACAGGTAGCCCAGATTCTTGTTTTAACTACTTTTTTTTTTTATCCTGGGAGTACCTGAAATGTTGGATCCACTTGGCCAAGCCAGCTGCTGCTTCTCTTGGATGCTCTCTTCTCTAAGCAGAGAGATGATTTCCCCCTCATAGGTAGGAAGCAAATGAGCGATGATAGAACCATTTGTTTGGGAAACCGCCTAAGCCAGGTCTAAACCACCAGGGCCAGGTGGGAAGCCTCAGCTCAGTGAAAGGTCTGTGTTTTGGTTAAAGAAAAGGCACACATGGACAGCCTGGAGAACTGGGGACACAGATGCCTGTAGCACACCCAGGGACCCCTGACCGCCTGTACTTTTCCATTACCTCATTTCACAAATGGTGAACAGCCAGGCCACCTGTTCAAAGCTCACGGGTTTACTTTCCTCTTTCTCCACTCTTTTTATTTCATTCCCCAAAGCCACAAGAATCTTAGGTGATTTTCCCCCTCCCTGCCCAGGAACATTACAGATTGACCTGCCCCCTCTCTATGGCCTGCTCAGGCCCTGAGACCAGGAGTATAAACATGGAGAGAAAGAGCACCCACACATAAGGGTGGGTGGGTTTTACTTTATCCTGTTCTCATAAGAAGGTCAGGGTGACAAACGCCCTCACTCAGCATGTACTGACGACTGAGCAAGCAACAGAAAATAGAAACCACAGAAAGGGCCCAGAAGAACTGAGGAATCCCTCCCTCCTCCCAGGAGCTTCTGGAAGCTTCTCAGCCTTCCTAATGCTGCAGCTCCTTAACACAGTTCCTCGTGTTGTGGTGACCCCACCATAAAATTATTTCTTTGCTACATAACTGTAATCCTGCTACATTGCTGTGTACATCTCTGTGTTTTCTAATGGTCTTGGGTGACCCCGGGAAAGGCTCCCTTAACCCTCAAAAGGGTCCTGACCACAGGTCGAGAACCGCTGTTCCAGAGAAGCATGCACCCAAAAGGAGTAGGGACAAAAAGGCTTCTTGTCAGCAGTGCTACCCACGTGCTGCTTTGCTTTATTTAAAGAGTCCTCCGTCCACGGAACCCTTTCACACTCCCGGTGCCCGTGGGATCTGAGGCGCCGTTTTCCCCAATGCGGAAATGGACAGGCTGTGTGAGGGGCTGCTGTCAAACACCTCACCTGTGTAAAGGTAGGACTAGAGTGCCAGCCTCTAGTCACTGACCCTGGTACTCTCCACCCTCAAAGCTGTTAGGTCCTGTTTTATGTTAGTTTGCCTGCAGTTGTCTCATGGGTTTTCACAGGACCCTCCAACACAGGGGCAGTTGTTATTTTTTTCAAAAAATTTTACTTATTTATTTATTTGTGTGTGTGTGTGTGTGTGTGTGTGGTGTTGGTGTGTGTGTGACTCTATCTGTGTATATGCCAGTGTGTGGGTGCCTGAGGAGGCCAGAGGAGGTGTTAGACCCTCTGGAGCTGGAATTACAGGAGGTCATGAGCCACCTGGTGGCAGTGCTGGAGATGGAACTCAGGTCATGTTCAAAAGCAGGCCGTGCTCTTAACTGCTGAGCATTTTGCCTGTCCGACAGCTGGAAAGACTGAGACTTCCCCAGACAACTTCCCCAGCTAGTGAATGTCAAAACAACATGGAGTCTAACCCCAAACACTGCTCCGAAACTGGGAAGACAGTGAGAGGGAACGCCCAGTGAACATGAGGACAGGCTAACCTTTAGGGGGAAAAAGTGTCCCCCCCAGCCAGGTGATTGCTCTTATTTTACAGAGGACTGGACTTTAGCATATTTGTTATAGCTGGGACGGTGACAGAATCAGGGTTCAATTTGTGCTGGTTAGTTTGGTCAACCTGGCACAAACTAGAGTCACCTAGGAAGAGGGGACCAACTGGGAATCACATCATTAGATTACCCATGGGCATGTCTTTGGCACATTTGCTTTTGAATGGTGATATACCAGGCCGCTGTAGGTGTGACCCCTTTGACAGTTGGTCCTGGGCTGTAGAAAATAGCAAGCTGAGCAAGCCATGGTGGCAACAGTAAGTAGCCTTCTTCCACACCTTCTGTTTCAGTTCCTACCTCTAGGTTCCTGACTTAACTTCTCTTGATGAGTGACTGTAACCTGTAAGTAAAATAACAAACAAAAAAAAAACTATAATAACTTCTCTGCCTCTGTTAATACAATAAAATAACCACAGAATGTAACAAAATTTTAAAAGGTCTTATTAATAATAATTTTAAAAAAACAGAGCCTGATAATAGAGTGAATGCTGAAAGATCAGAGAAGCAGAACAAGCCATAGCCAACCTCTCCTTGCCAACTTCGGTCGATCTTGTTTCCTTAAACTGAATGCCTCTGAGTCCTCACCCAGAAGGCGTCTCAGCTGAACTGCTTAAAAGCCTAAAAGCTTAAAAGCCCTATCCTGGTCCTCATGCCTTATAGACTTTTCCCCTTCCTGCCATCATTCCTGGGATTTAAAGGCGTGTGTCTTCCCAAGCAAGACATGAGATCTCAAGTCCTGGATTAAAGGTGTGTGCCACCACTGCCTGGCTCTCTTTCTAGTGTAGCCTTAAACTCACAGATATCTACCTCCAAAGTGATAGGATTAAGGTGTATGTGCCACCATTTCCTGACTCTATGTCTAATCTAGTGGCTGTTCTTTCTCTGACTCCAGATAAGTTTTAGTAGGGTACACAATATATTGGGGGACACAATGTATGACCACAGCAGAATGTGCTTCAATGTCTCATTAAGGATGCGAACAAAGCAGTTTCTTCATTTGACCAGAGGGAGCCCCAATTTGATCTGTCCATTATTTTCCTGTATCTTCATCTGTCTATAGTTTGCAGTCTGTGGTTACTTGCTAGTGTGTGTGTGTGTGTGTGTGTGTGTGTGTGTGGTGTGTGTGTGTTATCTGTCCTTGGGTCTGTCATTTGGTCTGTCCTCTGTAGTTATTGAACAACACAGAAAACTTTGCATGGGAGAGGAATGGGAGGGCTTTTATAGAAATTTCTAACCACATTTTAGAAGGGAAGCAGTTACTGAGTCCACTTGACCCAGAATAGCAACAGTACCACATAAAAAAAGACATTATCAACCTATATCCATGTCCTTTGCAGTATTTATGGTAGATTTTGTTTTTAAGGTCATTTTCAACTTGTTGACTGTTTCAGCAATGATAGCCTTGACATATACATACATATTCTGAGATAGGGACATGGAAGAGTACATAACTTTAGATTAAAGCTATGCATTTAGTTTAGATTATAAAAGCTGACTGCATGGAAAATCCAGGCATAGGAAGTTGGGCACATTGTTCTCATAAAGGCAAGTTAATTAGTCTGAGCACACAGTAGGGCAGCAGGCTAAGCACATAGTTTTAAATTATCACTAAGTGAATTATTAACTTGGTGACAAGGTCCATCAAAGTTCAGCCTCTTCAAGTCAAGATAAATTTTCAGGAAAAAAAAAATGTATCACTATGCCTTTCCTCTCCAAGTTACTCTTGGCAGGGTTTGTCACAGCAAGAGAGAAGCAAACAAATACAATATTAAGTTGGCTTGACCCTAAACAACTCATATGTCTCCACCATGCTTAATGGCGCACTGAAGGAGGAGGTGGCTTCAGTCCATGTGGCTCACATAGGAAATCCATAAGCTTGCACATGAACCAGGCACATATCTATGTTGAGAAAGAGGTGTAACATAACTAAAACATTTGAGGATGAGAGAGGTTGCAGAACCCAAAAGCTGTAGCTTTTCATCTTTTAATTTTTGTTAAATTTTCTCCCACTAGACTAGAATGCATAAGCGGGCAGAGTTTCACTGTTTATTTAACATGCTTCTCATTCTTTGGCCATCCTTGGCTAGCTCCTGGCAGATGCAAGCACCCTCTTGTTTTCTTCTCATGAGGCAGCACTTGAAGTGAGTAACATGGGCACCACTACCCGCTTTTAAACTTACACGGAGATGGCATGCAATAGCTCATCTAATTCTCCTAGCTATTATGCAAGGGCAGTATAAGTGTCTCAATTTTAGGGCAAAGTAGAGAAGCCAAGGTCGAGAGGTCACATAATTTGATGACAGAACAGGGAGAAAATGAAGGAGCTGAGATGTCAACTTGGATCTGCATGCTTCTAAACTCTAACCCCCTCTCTTCAGGCATGTGCTTGTATTTTTAATTTGAGGTGATAAATCATAGAGATTGTATGATGGAGACCAGGGACGTGGGAAAGAGAGCAGAGCAAGAAAGACCTTTGCAGAGATCACGAAGAGCAAGTCCAGTTGGAATACCGAGCACCCGAATAAGAACAGTACCTCTGGGAAAAGGAAATGGTGCTTGTGGACCAGTAGACATTGTTGGCAAGTGCTTAGTGAGATTCAAGTCATAACACAAGGAAACAGAAAACAACTGAACTAGATACAAAGGTGAGTTCCCTGGTGTGTGTCACAGCATCTTAACTAGGAGACTGAAGAGACGGTGAGGCAGAGAAGGTGTGGAGACTCAGAAGGTTCCTCCTCGGTAGGAAGTAGAGAGGCCTCAAGGCAGGGCAGACACCAAGAACAGAAACAGTTGAGTCACATGCAGTCACATCCGTGCCTCCACAAGATGGTCACAGTCGAGGAGAGGTCACCTTTGGAGAAGAGAAGGTCACCGTGGCACCCCCTTGCCAGATGTGAAGTCTGGAGTTTACACTGGCTGAGAAGTGGGAAAAGTGTATTTGAGGCCAGAGAGAAAGCAACCTGAACTGAAACACTTATCTGCATGCTTGGCATGGCAACCTTGTTACCATGGTGATACCCCTGCACACCCTAAGTCAGCCATCTATAAGTCTTGCCTCTTTTCACTGTAAAAGAGGAAAACTGAGCCTGGAGCTGTCTAGCTCCCAGGATCTTAGGAGGCTTATCAAGTCCATCAGTGCTTTTACACAGCCACACCCCCAATGGAGGACTCAGACCCTGTAGAACCTACTTCTCTAGTCTCTCCTGTCCATCACTATAGCATCATCTTGTTCACTTAGTGGCACGATGACGTCACATGTGCCTCCACCATGTTGACCTGTAGATGCTTTTACTTAAGTTTTATAGCCTTGATTATTAACAAAAGCTTCACACTCCTGCCTGCAGATGCTTATACACACACACTCTGGAAAGTTCTTTATGTGTGTGTGTGGGGGGGGGGGGGTGTCACAAAATGGCAGCCCACAAACTGGATATACCTACCAATATTTATGTTTGACTTATACAATATTTGTTGATATTTTTAATTGAGAACTTTCACATTCCACGTTTCCCATTTTTCTAACAAAGGCTAAAAAGGTCTGGAAATATGACTGAAACCCCACACATTGGTAAGCACCTGGTTACTGCTGCTCTCTCTACACATAGTATTTGTCTCTGTTTTGCTACAATCTCCATCACTCCTTATTGCCTGACACAAAGACTTCTGCCTCCCATTTATTTCCTTTAGCTAAGATACATTCTCCAGGCATTTGACGTTGAGATCCTAATGTATGATGAGCATGTTGGCACTGGCAGAACTCAGTCGGTGCCCAGAAGAGGCAAGAATGTGCTTGGGTAAAAATGGCTCAGTTCCAGATGCTCTGCCTTCCTTTATGTGTTCTAATTACAGCCTCCTTACAAAAGAGTCAGAATCTCGTGATGAGTGCTCAGCACCAGCATACCATCACACTCTGATAATACAGATTAACATGATCCCAGGTGGAGCCTCCTTCAGCCAACCCTGATTCCATAATGCCTGCCTCTCTCTCTCTCTCTCTCTCTCTCTCTCTCTCTCTCTCTCTCTCTCTCTTCTCTCTCTCTCTCTCCTCCCTGACACAAGCAGAGAGATCTGACCAGCTGGCCCCAGCAGCTGTCTGCAACTCTTGGTCATTTGAGTCATTTTGTATGGTTAACTACAAAAGAAAGAGCGGGAGGTGAAGTCAACTTTTTGATTACTTGGGAAGATGCGGAAGCACTGGAATCCAAATGGAGTTGAGGCACAATGAGGAAGGGCAGATGTGAGGTTAGCTTTGACTTAAAATCATAAATGCATAGGAGATTGATAAAGCACACACCTCTGTGCATGTCTGAGGGAGTCTCTGTACCTCAGGGGGTGTTAATGGTTTGAGTCTGGAATGTTCCCCCAGAGGGAAACAGTTGTACTCATGGGTTTGAGCATTCAGTCTCCAGCTAGCAGCACAGCTTTGACAGTCACAGAAACTTTGGTACACGGGGCCTCCCTGGCAGCATAGACTACTAAGAGTAGGCCTTGAAGGATATAGCTGAGCTCCGATTTGGTCTCTGCCTCCTGATCCACCAATAAGTGGAAGCAGCAGTTCTGAGCTCCTATTGCCATGGGCCAAATCATTTGCCATGGCTTCCTTGCTGTGATGGTCTGGTACCTCTTGGAACTGTGAGCTGAGAGTAAATCTCTCCTCCCTTAAATTGCTTTGATCAGATAGTTCATTACAATGATAAGAAAGGTAACTGACACAAGGTGGGACATTCTCCCTGAATGTCAGTGACACCATCCCATAGGTCGAGGGCCTGGGTGGAATAAAGAGGAGGAAGAAAGAGGGAGGCTAACACAGGCATTTTTCTCTCTTTACGTGCTTCCTGGCTACCACAAGGTGAGCAGTTGGTAAACTATGTTCCCACTGCTGGAGCTGGAAGTTTTCCTGTGTCCTGCCTGGTCCTGCAGCAGCTCAACCCAAATAAACATATAGAAACTTATATCATGAACTATATGGCCAGGCCTATAGCTCAAGCTTCTTGTTAGCTACCTCTTATAACTAAACTCAGCCCATTTCTATTAATCTATATGTCACCACATGTTCTGTGGCTTTATCTGTGTACCATTACATGCTGCTCCCTGAATGGCAGGATGGTGTCTCTACCTCTTCTTTCTTTCTCTCTCTGGATTTCCCACCTGCCTCTAAGCTGCCTTGTCATAGGCCAAACAGCTTTATTTATCAACCAATCAGAGCAACACATATTCACAGCATATAGAAAGACATCCCACAGCACACTGCTTTGATGATCTGCCTCACATCCAGCCCAAAACTATGGCACTAAATAATCATGATGTAACCATGAGCCAAAGCAACTCTCCCCTCTTTGTCTCAAGTATTTTTCTCACGAATGGGAAACTGACAAAAACCACACGTTATAGGAAATGTGGGGAACTGGACTTGTTCCCAGGGCAATGGAGAGCTGTGGGCACATTTAGTCTGAACAATGAGTGAAATCACTGGAAGGAGTGGAGAGTCTTCAGAGATCACTCCAGGGCCAGGGTAGGATGAAGACTGGAGAGGAGACCCAGAGCCTGGGCTGAGCTTGGGAGAGCACTGGGAAAGGTATGACTGGTGCTTCCAGGCTCAGAGTCTAGTCTTGGCTTTTCTTAGTGTATCACCACCTCTCTGTGGCCTGGGCTGAATCTGTGCCCTTCAGGTAACCATCAAGCTTCAGGCTTGTTATTCTTCTTGCCATTCTAATGCTCACCACCTACCTGCTGTCTCCATCCAATACAGTGAGACTAGGACTTAGCTCCCTTTGGTCAGAATCAACACCCACATGGCAAATCTTGATTGATTTCTTCCCCAAGTAGTTCTGTCAGGAATGCTAATGATTGCATCATTATTCCCTATGCAGAGAGCCAGGAAATGGGCAACTCTGGACCCAGCTATCCTAGATGTTGACAGTGTCTAAAGTCCTGTGTACGTCCTGGATGTGTGCCAATCGAAACTTGTACATCTTGGTAGTAGATTTTATTGGATTTAGATTAGTCTTTTACCTAAGACAGAAGCCACATCACAAAACAGGATCAGGGCCAGAATGGGACTATTTCCAAACCTGCTACCCCTAGGTAATGCACCCTAATTAACCAAGACCTCCATAGGATGCAAAAGCAAAGGTATTGACAGGAAGAAGCAAGTGTGTTCCCCCCAGCTTAGCAGAGCCTGTTTGCAGCTTGGCTCCTGGGAGTTCACAGCCATAGTCTCGGCAGACGACAGTATGGAGGAGCTGTTCTAATCTGCTGAATAAACACATCATTCCCATTACACTCAGCTGCACCTACTGTGATAAGCTAGAGTTGTATGAACGGCCAAATCCTCATCTTTCCCAGATCTTAAGCTTCTCGGTGGTGGTAGGTGCTACATGTTCAGCTTTTCTTGACTCCTCCACTGAGCTCTGTGCAGTTGATGTTCAGCATTGCACAAACTCCTATGTAAGAGGCATCTGAGTATTAAAGAAAGGTGCTAAAAGGCATGAAACCTGGTGCCTTCATCGTTGTTCTGGAGAGGGCTGCTATGGCTTAGAAAGGATTTAAGTGTCTCATATGATGGAAGTTTGGTTTTTACCATGGTGCGTTGGGGGAGGCAATGCAACCTTTATGAGCTGGAGTTTAATGTAAGGTAATTAGCATGGAAGGTACTGCTCCCAAACCTCCAAACTGTGAGCTGAGTAAATCTCCTTCATCAAGCCTAGGATGCTTGGCTATAGCAAAGGAAAACTAACTAATATAAGAGGCATGCTACAAGTAAGTACATGTGTATCAATGACTAAATCAATGTGGTCTCTGTGATTAGGGCAATCTATAAAAAGTGCTTTCAAAGCTGAACTTGAGAGTAATTACAGAAGCTTCTAAAAGCAAGTGATGCTAAAACTGTGCCTTAGGAATGACTAGTATAAGACATTTACCACCTTGCAAGGATGTGTGTGTATGTGTGTGTGTGTGTGTGTGTGTGAGAGAGAGAGAGAGAGAGAGAGAGAGAGAGAGAGAGAGAGAGAGAGCTTTCTTGGTGTATCTGTGACTCAGTGTGAACAGCTTCCTGCATATTTAACCTGGACCAGATGCAGAGGGTACCAATCATTGTGCCTTGCTTAATCCGTCCCACCCCCACCATCCATTGTTAGGAGCAAGACTGAGTAGACAGCTCTCTTGAATTCTCCATCTTTAAAAAGGGCATAGCAAAGGGAATGGACTCTGAGTTCATTTTCTCCTTCCTGTCATTCGTGTACGGCTCAATAGGTAGGCCAGGTCTTTGGAGGCACAACTGTTCATCAGGTATCATCCTTTCTAGACAGATAGTCCACCTCCAGCAACTGTGGAGACAGCAGGAGTTTGACTGCACATATACTGTCCCAGGCATTAGGCTGGGCAATGGATCTGTCTAAACTTGACAATCCACTCTTCAACCTGGCCTGCCATTGACAGACATAAGTGGTCCAGTGTAAGCAAACACATGATCCCTCCTTTTTATGTTCCCTACAAGCTTTGGTTCTGAAAAGGAAACCTAAACCCAGAGACCTTCAAAGTGTCAGCCACATGAGAACTGACATGATTCTTAAAATGAGGCTGATATCTTTCTGATGATCCCCATCACACCTGAGGAAGACAGCCATGATTGCTTTCCCCCAATCCAGCAGTCCAAATAATCCAGATCAAATCTTCATCTAAGCGTCTTTAAGTAGTTAACTGCTGACCTGTTTAACACCGCAGTGTCTAGAGGAGCACAGAAATACACACTTCTTTCACCCTTCCCCTCTCTGTCCTTTCCACCTGACTGCTTTCAGATATGTGTTCCAGTCCTCCTCCTTCCAGGGGTCTGCAGAGCCCAACTCAGACAGGATGGCAGCGGCCTTCATCACTGTGCCTGCTGGCCACCAGCGCCTCTCTATGCTATCATTCCTACAAGTTCTTTCATTCTTTGAGCGTGTTGTGTTTATCACCAAGCACGTGCAGCATTTTCCCTGCCTCTGTTCTTGACCCTGCATGGAAATGGGGCTCTCCCTGAGGCGGGCCTGGGAGACGCAGCCATTCGCAGTCTCCCTGGACAAAGCCAAGGTTCCCTTGGCAACCGCAGCGTGTTCACGTTTGCAAAGGGGTTCCCTCCAGCCCCGGGCCTCTGCAACTCTAGAGCTCATCCTGGTGGTGTGTCCCTCATGGAAGCATCTCTAAACAGGGTAGGAAAACAACTCTCGTTTCATAATTGCTGTTTGCATTCAACAGGCAGGAAAATGTGAGTTGAGTGGGTGAATGAATTTGGCTGCAAGCTGGTGAGCACCCTTGCGGGCAGGGAGTGCGGGGGGCGTTTTGCTTCTGGACACAGGCAAGTTTTGGTCCAGAGAATTTGGGGCTGTAAAGTGTGTCTTTGTCTGCAGGGAGGTGGGAGGGGGGTGGGGCAGAGGAGAGGGCCTTTAGGAGCGAGCATTTCTGCTTGCTTCTTATCTTTGGCTACTTAGGTTTATGAATATACGGACACCAGCATTGGTCATTTCCAGGTTAGTGCCCGCGATTGCTGCTAACACTTGCTTGGGAATGTTTCTCTTTCCTTCCCTCCCCCCCTCCTTACTACACTGATGGAGTAGTGAGCACTTTTGGTGGAGTTCTGAATGTCTGAGAAAGGTTAGGAGGGTTGCAACCAGCCTGGTGAAAAGCTTCCTCCTAAGTGGGAGTCATGCAGTTCTTTGAATCCCTTCCGCTGACCCAGGAGACCTCAAATGTGTGGTTGCTTGTGGAAGAAATGTCTGTTATTGACTTGGCAAATAGTTATCAACAGTTTCTATGGCAATTCAAAAGCGCGTTACTCAAGTCCAGGCTCGTGTGTGTGTGTGTGTGTGTGTGTGTGTGTTGTGTGTGTGTGTGTGTGTGTGTATGTGTGTTGTGTGTGTGTGTGTGTGTCGGGGGGTGGGGATAGTATTTATAATGAGTACTGGGAAGGGAAACTCATCTACCTTTCTACTGTAGGACTTCAGCAGGCACGAAGGTTGCTAAACTGCTCCCAGAGACTGACCTGCAGGCTTATCGTCTGGGAAGGCAGCAGAAATAGTGCTGGAACTAAAGGCTACACATGAATCACCTCCCCTTTTCTTCTCTCTTCTTTCTCTTCACCTCTTTCCCTCCCCTCCTGCTTCTTTCCTTCTTTCTTTCCTCCTTCTACACACCCCTCCCTTCTCTCCCTCCCCTCCTTCCCTGTGTCCCTGTCTTTGATAAACCACTTTCAGGATGAGGTCTAAGCATGGCTGTTCTTGCAAGCAGGTACTTTGAGATGCTCCAAGTTTAAGCTGGTTACTGCTGGTTACTGCATCATCCTGCTCACCACAATAGAAAATAATCCGATCTCTTTCATTCTGTGTTCAATTGCACAGTAAACCCTTTGGGACAAGGACTATACTCTTTACACTGTTCCCTCTCAGAGCTAACCAATCATCATAGCCCAGGAATTTTTGGTGTTCCATAGTAGTTGCGGAATTCACTTGCTTTTCATTCTTAGACAGTGTCTTATGTAGTCCAAGGTGGCCCTGAAATCACTATATGAACAAGGTTAGCCTTGAACTACTGGTCCTCCTGCCTCCACCTCCCAAGTGCTGAGATTATAAGTGTGAGCCACTAAGCTAGGCTTTGAGTAGTCTCCAGAGGGAGCAGCCTGACATTCTTACTTAGCTGCTTGCCTTTCCCATTGGTTGCCTGGACTGAGGATCTGGGACCAGTCTGATCTACTAACTTGGGCTCTGGTCAAAAGGTGACATTAACCAAAGGTGGGACCTCACTCAGGTCCCTTTGCTTATCCCTGTTTAGCGGCAGCATTCAGATGAGAATGCTACCACCAGAACTACATCTCTGAAGGCCTCAGCCTGAGGAGTGGGGAAGGGAGGCCAGAGTGGTCAGGGGAAGCTGCCGAGGACTGTCAAGACATGGGTGGGCAGAACTGCTGGGCAGCTGGATGGTGCAGGGGCCCAGGATGTGGTCCCTTTTAACTCTGACATCCTATAATCATAAGACCAGTTTGTACCAGTTCTGTGTCACTTTTCCTTTGTTGAGACCCTTTACTTTTGAAGGCTAAGACAAGGTCATCTCTTGATTTATTCTAAAGAAGGCAAGGGAGCTGTCTTGGGGTGAGAGACTGAGCTCCTTAGGCAGACCCGACTCTGCCCTTGGCAGTGAGCTGTTCAACTTGAGCCAGCCACACTCTGTCATCTGGTTCCAGTGTGTCCTTCCATGTACTCAGCAACCAACAGGTAATGATTGAAAGAAAGTTCATTTTCTCTGGCAGAGTGGATGAAAAATCTTCCCATGAGGAGGTGACAGTTAAAGCTGCAGCATCCATTGAATGGGAACAAACTGTGCTGGCTCCAGGCTGGGGGAACCAAACCACGACTATGAAGTTCTTGATGTGGAAGGGGTGGGCTTGGCATGTTTAAAGCAAAGCAGGGTATCTCCAGGACACAGTGGTGACACGGAGAGTCAGAGGAGTTAGAGTAGGACAGTGTAGGTCTCCATCCTCAGAGGTCACGCAGAGACTGGTGGCAAGTCATCGGACATGCTTTTCATACGGAAATGATGGTCTCTGATCACTCCAGCAACTGCGGAGAGAAGTATGTTCCAATGTGCAGTGTGGCTGGTTAGTACAACGTGTTTGGAAATGAAGCAGCTTACGTGGGCAATGATGTGAGGTTCGTGAAACTGAGATGTGTCAGATGGACCGAGATGTGAGTTCTGACCTTGAGACCTACTCACTATAGACTAGCATGTGCATGTTATTTGAATTCTAATATGGTGAGTGCTGAAGAGATAACAGCCAGAAAACATGCCAGCTCAGAACAGATGCTTGAAATGATGGACATGAGTATCAGAACCAGTCTCAGGACCTCAGCGCTGCCAGCCACAGATGAGCAAGAGATCAGGTACACAATTTCAAACACTGCTCTCTGTACATCATGCTCCTTGCCCTTGAAACTTTGCCCTTGTGTCACTTGATTCCAGAGTCAGCTATAGAAAGTGAATGAGGAATGTGGAGGAGAGATCCTTGTACCAATCTGTGTTTGGCCATCTCTGAGTACATTGCTTGATGGTGGTGTCTGTCTGGGCTCACCTATCAGGAAAGTCTTACACCCAGAGTATATTGCTTGATACCTACCCAGACCACCATTGGCAGCACACTGGGAAATAATACTAGCTTATTCTCAGAGACCACCCGGAAAAATGCTTATGGACCTCTCTGTGGGCTCCTTCTTTCTTTCTCAAGACTTTAGTAGGTATATTTGGAGGACTGTGGTGTCTCGAGAAGTAACTGCCTGACATGCAAGATGCCCATAGGTTGACCTGTCCTTTGCTATCCATGTTCCCATTAATACACTTACAGTGACAGCCTTGTGAACCTTCCACTGTATTTCAGTATTGTAAGTGGCCATTTCCCTCATTCATGGTGTTAATCTAATGTTTGTGGAAACACTAATAGGAAGCAGGGACAGGCTTCCCTAAATTAGATGTGTGGAAGTGGAGCTCTCCACTTGCCCCAAGGTGTTCCTCTCGACTCCCAGTTTCAGACTCAGTTTGTTGCCTTAAGCAGTAGAAAGTGAGTTGCCCAGCCCTTCAGCTCTAGGTAATACAATACAGTACCCTATATTTACTGGCACTCCTCACTTTCCAGCCAGCCTCCATGGAGAACACCCCATCTTTTTACAGTGCTAATCATCTACCAGACCCTCAGCCATGGCACTTCAGAGCACTGTGGTCTTCCTCCACTGATCCGATGAGCAGATGCATTCATTTTTCATTTTTCTCAGGATGCTTCAGCCACTTGAAGACCATGGACTTGGCTTGGCTTAGCCTTGCAAACCTCAACACTCTAGCTAATGCACAGCCTGAGCAACTGCCCTCACAGACACCGCAGAACCTTGCCTCACTCCTAGAAGCAGAGCAGTCACTGTGAGAACAATTGTCACGACAACTAATTCCAAGGTGGACTTGTCCTCTTACCCAGATCTTTTTTTCTTGGAAAAAGAAAAGAGGAAAAGACAACCATGGCCTGGGAGCTGGCTCAGTCAGTAAAGTGCCTGCTGAGCGAACATGGAGACCTGAGTTCAATCCCAAACCCTGTGAAAAAAGCTGAGTGTGGTGGATCTCTTTGGTATCCTAGTGCTGGAGAAGTACAATAGCGCGGAGTCTCAGTGGCCAACTAGCCTAGCCTAATTCACAGGCTCCAAGGCAATGTGGGATCTGTCTCCAAAGAAAAAGAGGGTTGGTCCTGAGGAAACACTTTAGGAGGCTGACCTCTGGCCTCCATGCATACTTGCTCACATTTGTGTACCTACATGGAGAGAGAGAGAGGAGAGAGAGAGAGAGAGAGAAGAGAGGAGAGAGAGAGAGAGAGAGAGAGAGAGAGAGAGAGAGAAAAGAGAGGAAAAAAGACAACTAAGACTCATTCAACTTCAGTTCCCTCTGATTTCTTCCCCCACTGGTACTTAGATAAGGCTATGGCCATTATAGCTAATGAAAATGTAAGAAGGGGGCAAAAATGAAAATCTAAATAAGAAAAAAATTGACACAAAATCTGTCGGAAAGCTGGCCATGGGGCCCTGGGGACAGAGGTAAAGGCAGGGAAATTGGACCACCTCCTGCCTTCAGGGAGCTTCCCTAAAAAACAAAACAAAGTCTCCCGAGATGAAATGAGCCAACAGATTCCAGGAGGGAAAAGACAACACACTAACAAACTGTGAAGAGGAAGTAAACGTCACAGGAGCCCACACCAAAGGAAATGGTCTTTCAGTAGTGTGGCTGGCTTTACTGAGTCTTAAAGTTACCAAATACATTATGTATCCCCACCCCACCCTCAAAAAAAAAAATGAGATTTTGAAAGTATTTGCTCTGCCTCATGTGAGCAACTACAGAAAAAGAAGGTATCTTTGACAGCCTTTAAATCCATGACTGTATTTTCAGTGTGTTAGCCATCAGAAATATTTAATGCTATCAGGAACAAACTAATGTGCAATTGTTTTATTTAAATCAACTTGTTCTTTTATGCTGATCCATTCAAAAGTTTTCCTAGCACCCTTATTTATTAAAGGAAAAAAATCTGTCTATAACTATTGAGGAATCATCTGGGAGTGGAAGAAAAGACCAGTTTTGTGGAAATCCACCTAATGTGACAATTCCCCTTCTTTCAAAAGAAACTAATCTTTCATTTTGTACTCAATCTATAGCCAGAAAGTGACATTAGATGCTAAGCCTGACAGTTGGTTTTGTTTAGTCGGGAGTGGAACCAGCTCATGATTGGACGACATTGCCCTTAGGAATTGCCCTCTGTGTCCATAATCAGCTGATATCCCTAATTTTGAATTGGATATCTACCACACAGGCCCAGCCCTGCCGTGACATTGCTTTGCACTTCAGGGCACTGCCATCGGCCCACACAGACGGCTCACCTGTGACTTCTCAGTATGCCAACAGCGCTCTTAAATAAATATGAAATGTGCAGCCTTCTCTAGCCCACATCTACTTCCCAAGGTCTAATGCTGTTTCCATATTCTGTGATATGGACCAGTAGAGAATACGGAATGATCCTGGGGTCATGTGATGGAAGTTATCTACTGGAGTGACCAACAGAACACCCTATAACTCTGACCTCCTTCTCCCCAAATTCAGAATATTTGAGTAACAGCAGCTGCCCTCCCACACCATTTTCTTAAACACTATTGGATTGAATGTTTTCACACTTGGGGTTTGGGTTGTATTTTTGTTTGTTGGATGGGGGGAACAGTTAGAAATGGGAGAACACATCAACTTTTCTGAATGTTGTCAGCCCAGGAATGGTAATGGAAATAGAAAAATGTAAGTTATAGGGTATAAACTTGGGGGAGGGGTTGAGGCAGAGGGTAATGGATAGATTTGGCCAGATGATCTGGGGCTGGGTGGGAGGGCATGACAGATGTGTGGGGGCACCCGATGTTAATCTCTTACAGTATGTCTGCAGGGAGACAGAGTCGGGGGCAATTCGTTAAAGTCCAGTCTGCTTCCACAGACAGAGATGGAGCAAATGGGAGATTAATACATGTGGTTCTAACCACCTTTCATATCTTTGCAGCTAAACATTATTTATAGAAATCAATTAGCCCTCTGTCTCTGCAATTTTGTTACGAGGCTCTGTCCAAGTTTCTGGCGAGCCCTATTGAGAGGATGATTGATGGCCAACTTTCAGAATGAATAAGAAGTGAGCACTCCCCTAGGAATTGGTACAGTAAAGAGAAAGGTAAATGATTTTGTACAAATTCCACACTTTGCACGTCACTAGAAAACTAACACAGGAGCAGTGTAGCCCTGGTTCCAGGCTTTCCTTGTAGCTAGCTGGCTTTCTTTTCTTTCCTTTTCTCTCACCCCTCACTCAGCTGTCTGCTGTGGAAACTTTAAGGAAGCTTGATGGCAATAAGTGAACTTGTGGGAAATTAAAGGTTTACCCACTTGCCAAGCTAGGAAATGCCACGTTGATTATTGATGCTCATAATAGATTTAAAAAAAAAAAAAACAGGGGGGTAGGGGAGGGATGGAACAGGGCTCTCAGGTTTTCTCTCGTGGAAACTTCCAAGAGATGGAGCTGTGATTGGCCTGCTTCGAATGAATCTAGGAGCCAAGTAATAACAAGTATAAAAATCCCATTGCAATGAATTCCAAGGGAGACATGTATTGATTTCTTCTGCAACTCTAGTCTTGTAAGGTTGATATCAAAGTGCATTCCCTTCTCACTCCAGGGCCTCACCCCAGGCTGAGACATGAGATGTTTACCATGCTTGAAAGCAAAGCTCTCTTCAGAAGAGAGTTTTTTGTTGGCTGGTTTTGATTTGTTTGTCTTTTATAGCTGTTGGTAGTAAGTATGCAGAGGTTGGTTCATCAGTGGTCCAAGGGTGGAGAGCTGGGCACTAAGTGGGGTCTGAGCCATCTACGGCTTAGGGAATATTGAGGAAGAGAGTGTCCAGGAAGGGAATGACCAGAGAAGAAGGCAGTGTGCCACAAAGGAATGTCTCCTGGACATGACATGACTGCTGTACTCATGAACTCTCTGGAGCAGTGGCTACCTGCACAAAACATGGCCCATCAACATTTCGTCATGGGGTGGGAAGGAAGGAAGGAGGCTCTGTTCCTCCCTGATGGACTACTGGCAGTTAAGGGTTGCTGGAGAAGGAATGTCCTTTTCATCTGTCGTACACCCATGCTCATCCAAGCCACCCTAATGAAACTCAATTACACACACACACACACACACACACACACACACACATGATCTAGGAGTTGAAGGAAAACTTCTTGAGTAGAAGAGTCATGTGGAAGGGGGCAGGCATGAGAGAGAACAATAGGGGTAAAAATTATTAGAATGCACTATATACATGTATGAAATTGTAAAAGAATACAAATTTTGTTTTCATCTTTTGTTTTGTTTTTTAAAGAAAGTGCAGACAGAATGTCCACATAAGACAAAAGTCTAGCCTCAATGGAAGACAGGGCCAGAGGCTCATGGAATACAGACTCTGGTGCCATTGGCCTTAAGGGAGCATTGTTTGTTGTTCTTAACTCTTTTGAGGGTATATGAAGGTTCTTTGGGCCTCTCATGCTCAAGGTGTTGGTGCAGCAAAGAGGAAGTAGAATTCCTGGGGGTCCATGTGTCAGTGTTACATCAGGAATCTTGAAAGATACTGGAATGCTCTCACTCACGTTTGTCTTTCTCTTCTGTGAGCAAAGGAAGGCCACAATGGTTGCCTGCTGTCACAGACACATGCTGTGAAGATCCGGTGGACCCAGGGGCGGTGGCAGGGGGCAGAGGGGTGCTTTGCATGCTGTAAGCACAACAGAGCTACTGGGGTAGCATCATTGGGGTTCAGCTGAGTCAAGTGAGTTTTCTTGCTTGCTAGAGTTTCATGTCCAATAGAGTACTTATTTCAATCTGCTAACTTTTACATATACTGAGGAGATCTAGGTAAATGCATCATGGGAAGGCAATGCCTAATTGTCACTTGGGACCTTCTCTTCATAACTTTAATATGTATACAATAAGTACTGTCACATTTAAGATCTGGTAGATTCACTTTTAATTTTATTTGTTTCCTTGTTTATGTATTTATTTAGCTTTTTTTTGAGACAGGCTCTCATTATATACCATTGGCTGGCCTGAAACTCACTGTAGCTCAGGCTGTTCTCAGATAGCAGGAATCCTCCTGGCTCTACCTCCTGAGTGCTGAAGCATGTACTAAAACTGTCTTAAGCTTAAAAGAAAATTTTCTGCTTGTTTAATTTGACCTCTCAGTTGTAAATTTGCACAGACTCTGCAGAATGAAATTTAATAATATGAAAAATGCTGACTTCTAAATGTTCAGTAACTCTTCATATCATGAACATGGTCATTCAACATGCAACAAGGCCAATCTAACACACTACCTAACACGTGTGCTTAGAATGATGAGTGGCTAACAGAAAGCGGAATAAAAGAACTATGTGAAGGAGGTCATTTTAAGTAAATAAAATGTTTAACTTTTCATTTAGATTTCAGTGGGAAAAAGAATTGTTCACGGTGTGCAAATGATGTGACTTTCTAATTTAAGCTAAGGCAATTTATAGAAACGTTGGGATAGACCTCGGAATCCTTGGAAATGCTAAACATGCATGCTTGCAAACTTGCAAGACGCAAGTGGCAAGACAAATCTGCACAGGAGTGAGCACTCACTGTTCAGCTCCAGGAACGAGTTGCTATCATTTTTATCTTCAACCCGTTTATGTCTCCAAATAGAGCTAGATAGTTTTCCCTCTATTGTTCCTGAGTTGCACATCCATGCATTTAACCACATTTAACCAAATGGTAAATATGGGAATGGGAAGAGTTGCATCTGGGCTGAATAGGTACATACCTGTTTTCCTCTCATGATTCCTTAAACAATATAGTAGAACAACCATCGGCCCTCTGTACATGTTGAATTCAGCACTGTAACTAGTCTAGTATACCAGGAAGTGGGCGCAGATCATCTGCAAACACTTCATCATTATATTCAAAAGTCTTGAGCATCCACAAATTTTTAGCACCCACAAGGATTTTGGAACAAATTCTCTGTAGACTCCAAGGGATATTGAACTCCAAAGTACTCGGAATTAGGATTTCAACATACGAATTTGAGTGAAGGGACTCGATTCATCCCATACTTTACACTGAAGTCACAAATAGGTGGAGACTGACCAACATCTCTGAGTCAATAACACTTTTGGCAAAGACGGAATAATCAATCCTTCAAGAGAGTCCACCAAGGTGTTTAGCATTGCAGATTTGCTGGATGAGCTAATGAAAGCATGGATAAGCTGGCTTTCCTCCCTACGTTGTCCAATACACATTTAAGCCTGACAGATGAGAACTACTAACCGCTTTTTATCTGAGACGCCAATTTTGCCTATAAAAGTTTACAGAGAGATTTTTTTTTTTTTTTTTCGCAGAGCAGAGCCAAGCAGAAATGACTCGTTATTACCTCCACTACACACAGATTTTCTCTTGGACTCTGGCCACTGTTTAGACTCAACGCTGTCCAGCCTTGAACAGTATATGAAACAAGTAATATTAATACTGTGAGGCAGAAAGCCCTGGCTGGCTCCTGGGGTATTTAGCTTGTTCCTTCAAACTTCCAGCTCTCATAGTTCATGATACTGTTACTCGCATGTTCTCAGCACACTAATCTGCCACCTTCTTCCATAGCCTATGTCCACTTTCTTGGAGATGCATCCTTTCTACCTGTGTTTCTTTGGAAAGGTGCCATTCTTGACAGCAGGTATCTATTGGCCAAAATCTCAAGAGCCTGCTTCTGAAAATTTAGAGGTAGTTTATACCATTGAGATCTTTGACAGGGGAGAGATGTCAGAGTGGTGTCATGAGGCCCAGTCACTGATGGGGCTTGTCTATCCAGCTTTGCCTAGTAGCAATCACTTACTTCTTCTTCTCTTCCAGTGTTCATGAACACTGATCCACCATTCCAGAAGGCCAGTCAAACAAATGCATGGGTACCACAAATGAAGGCATCAGGTCTAATCCATGATGGAGAAACAGTCAACGATGGCCGGCGGTGGTGGCGCACGCCTTTAATCTCAGCACTCGGGAGGCAGAGCCAGGTGGATCTCTGTGAGTTCGAGGCCAGCCTGGACTACCAAGTGAGTCCCAGGAAAGGCACAAAGCTACACAGAGAAACCCTGTCTCGAAAAACCAAAAAAAAAAAAAAAAAAAAAAAAAAAAAAAAAAAAAAAAACAGTCACGATGTGTGAATATGGCTCTTGTTTATTGTGCTTACTCAGGGCAAGGGCATGTTCTAGCATGGTGTGTGTGTGTGTGTGTGGTGTGTGTGTGTTGTGTGTGTGTGTTGTGTATGTGTGTGTGTTGATGTTCACACACACAACCATGGAGTTTAGACAAATCTCCATCAGCAGCAGTGGGCAACACTCATATGAAAAGTATTCCAAGCACACCTAACAGTCAATAAGTATTTCTCATCTGTTCAGATGTCCACTTTTGTCTGTTTCCTCTGCTCTGGTTGCATTTCTCACCATAGTTTCCCACCATCCTGAGCCTTTATATTCTGAGTCTCCCTTACCCCCAGAAAGTCCTTCATTGTACTCCATAACCCTGTGTTCCCAGATAACCTCAGCTCATAATTTTGCACCTTGACCTAGACAAGTGAATTCTTCTCTTGCCCCTGCCCTTTTGTCTCACTCAAATACTCATGCTGACCATTGCATAATATCCTGCCTATCTCTATGGTGTCTGTTCTCAAGATTATTTGTCTATTTTTACCCAAACTGTGAGCTCCTTTGGGGTTAGGATTGTATATCTCACATCATAACCTCCCACTCTTAACACACTATCTAGGACATGGTTAATGTTTAATGAATATGATGATTCAATAAACAAATAAGATGAGAAAAACTGAAGACACCGCTTTTAAAACATCAGCAATCTGAGGGATCTAAGGCCTCTTCATTTGAAAGTAGCAACATCCCTTCAATACAGGAATAACACTTCCCCATACACACAGATTTCAGGTTTGAAAATAGTCAATGATTCCAAGCTATTCTTGGGGCTTCATGTTACAGAGTTCTGCCCATTTCTCAAGATTGTTAAAATCAATCCACATGAGTCTAATTAATGGGTAATAGGGATTTATTAAGATACAAATTGAGGAAATACACTCACAAATACAGAACTGAGTAAACAGCTAAAGTCGTCCTCTGTTCTGTCCAAGCACAAAAGCACCTTGCTGTCTGATCATGCCAAGAAGAAAGAACGTGACCCCTCTCCCTTTCCTTTTAAGAGGTCATGTATGATGGCAGGAAGCACTGCCCCTTTTGGGCCATATAGCCCAAGGTCATGGCAGAGCAAATATTACTACATTTTTCCCTTTTTGTCTAAATAAGAACGTTCTAAACCTAATATAAACTATCTACAATAAGAACAATTATCAATTATTGCCCAGGAAAATTAAGGATGATAACATAAACATAAATGGAAATACAACCAACAAGAACAACATCAAAAAAGATAACATACTAAATGTCCAGAAATGTCCAGACCACAGGTAGATGGCAAATTACAGAGATTACTCCAATAACTGTACTATCCTGAAGAATCTAACTCTAGTACCTACTCTGTTCTTAGCTAAGATATGAGAGGATTGTAACTGTAACTGTCTAGTCCTCAAACACATCAGAGACCTGAGAAGGGAAATAATATTACCTGAGTAAATAGCAAAGTGCAAGCAAGCAACTTCTGAAAAATTGTAAGATTTGACAGAGACAGCTGGCAGCATGGACAGTCACCCAATGTTTCTCAGCACCATTAGGGTATCCATTTTTGGCTACAGGCCTAGAATATCTGACATATCATTTACATTAGCAGGAATTTTGAAAGACCATCTTACCTTGTCTTGGCAAGGTTCAGCAGTAGCTTTTCCTTGTGTCCTGCTTACCAGAAAGGACAGCGTGTATACTGTCAGCAGTTGAAGCAAGGGCAGTTCTTTACCTAGCAGGCCATTTTTTTTGCCAAGAAGAAAAGAAATTTCCATATGGAGTGTCTTCAAAGCCCAACATTGTCCTGGGAGTTAGATCGTGCTGCCAAGAGCAAGTCTCACATCAACAGAATTCTAAGTTATCGAAACATGTAAATGTCATATTCTCTAGGTCTATGAAGTGTTTGAAAATTACCCTATCCATCTGACATACATTTCTGTATATCTGGAAAACCTGACTATATGACTATGATTGTTACAAGCATGAGTGACTATTAACCTGTAATTCTTATCTACCTAAATAACTTAAAGACTAAGGCTTCACATTATAAAAGTAAACACTCTGTAAACAGATGTACAATATAAGGACAATGACCCTCAAAATTGTGACAATATACAAAACATTCTTAATCAGAGGTAGAAATGTATTAGTGCAATATGACAAACAATATCCTCAATATACAAAATAGCCTAAACAGAGGTAGAACATACATACAGTGTGACAAATTAATTTTACACTTGAATCAATATATATCAAACAGAAGTAGGAACATATGTACAGTATGACAAATATAGTTTTGTATTTGTATCAATATACAAATCATCTTAAACAGAAGTAGAAAAATAATTTTTGTATTTGTATCAAATATATAAGAATCCATTACCAATGCAAATTATCAAAAGCTGATAGTTACTGATTTAGTTTACAAGTAGATACAATTATCTACCTTATTATCCTATCCTATCTATTCCCCTTTCTTCTTTTCCAAAGGAGAATCCTGAGTCTAAACTTTATGGTTCCTCAACAGAGTTCAGCCCATATCTCAGGATCATGTACCAATTTATTTCTCAGTAATACACTGTCCACTCAGTTAAAATACTCAATGGTGGAAACTATTGCACAAGCCATATGGAAAACAAAATCCACTATGGACAGCCAAAATTATAGTCTACTGAAAAGAAATGGCAATAAACACATATGCTTATTATTATGGTGTCCCAAAATTTTTACATCAGACTTTAAGGCCAAAACAATAGGTTCATATCTGGTTCCTCATGTTGGCAAGGTAGGTGGTACAGGGCAAGTTCTCTGGTGTTCAAGTCTAGCTAACTTAATTTTGTGAAATGAAATTGGCCTCATAAGTAAACTTTAAGCTATACAACACTATCATGGAATTAAAGTTTATATGTACTTTTGGTATGAGCATGTACTTTTGATATGCTAAATGTTTTAAAGAAGAGTAAACTCAATACAGATTCCCCACAAAGTCATATGCAACCTGTTCCTTTCTAGCCTTTAAATGTCATCATTCTCTAGCCAGGCCTTAAAACCCATGTATTTATTTTGTGTATTGTGTATATTGTGTGTGTGTGTGTGTATAGATTGTGTGTGTGTGTATGTGTGTCTATGTGTGTGAATACTGCCATGTGTGCAGAGGGCAGAGGACAATCTTTAGTATCAGTCCTTGCTTTCTTCCTTATTTGAGACATTATCTCCATTGCTGACACTGCATAAACCAGTCACTCTCCAGGCTCTCCCCTGTTTCTGCCTCCTGTCTACCATAGGATCACTAGAATTATAGATGTGCACTGCCAGCTTTACATTGATTCTAAGAATTTGAACTCGGGTCTTCTCTCTTGCATGGCAAGTATTTACAGACCTTGTAATTTATATTTTCGAAATCATTTACAGATATCCATATAGTCAGAACACCTGCTGCTCTAATTGGTATTGTAGAGGCTTTTCTCTATTATCCAAGACTGCTATTATTAAGACCATTTGTCGTTCTAAGCAGAACTTGATTTGAGTAAGATAAAGCATTTCCTGTTTCATCTCCTTGTCTAGGAAGTGAATTTCCAAAAGGATTGAAGTTCAGTCTTGCCTGAGTAATGTGTCCTACACACCCACGTTCCTCAGAGTCCCAATGAAATCTATAAAATGACAAGTCAGTGGTCAGCACAACACACCCTGTTGTGCCTCTGAATCAGCTGTGTGGGATGCTTGGCGTCAGAAAGACCAAACATTTGGGTGCTGGACTCTTTTTTTTCTCAGTTTTCTTCTGAGTGTTTGGCACTAAAAGAAACAGGCAAATTTAGCCTAGGATACGGATTATTTAAATGTGGTATTAGTCTGGGATTTCTTGGGGAAAGGTTCTTTTCAACATTACTTTTTCAGAACATTAAATTGATTTTGTTTATGTAGAACAGCATGAGGCCTCCTCAGTTGGAGGCAAAATTCTTCCTCCTTTGTTATAATCATGCTCCAGCATCCTTTGTGACCTCCTCTGTCCTCTGTCATGGATTATGACCTCCCCTTTGGAATCAGCCTGACCCTTCCTGCCTCTGATTTCCACAGGTCAGCTGCAGTATGCTGTCACAGCCACCTCACTGTCACCTCCCTGATGAAAAATGTGCAGTTTGCTCTCCACTTTGATGACTGTTCAAATGCAGCAGGTTTTCTAGCTCTGTAGTGTGGAGGAAGAAGGCAGAGACAGAGCAAGTAGGTGGCCTTTGTTCCAGTGCAGGCTAGAACTCTGGAGGATTGTTTCTTCCTCTCTACATCTCATTTCCTTTGAATGTGGACATGAGATTACTGGACAGCACCAAAGATGGCAGACGGAAGGCACCACCACTCTCTTTTGGTACCCTTGAAAATCCATCATGAACTGATCTTTGCCTTGGCTCCAGGAACTTCAAAACTAGTCCGGAGCCACTTCCAGCAGATCAGTGTTAATCTTTAGATCAAGTTCCTTGGGCCTCTCTGGAGGGATATACTCTGAGTTTCACATCGTTCTCTGACATCCCACTGTTCTGTGGTCTTTTATATACATTCTAACCACATACGACTCCTGCTGCAAAGCCCACACCACAGCAAAACAGCATTTTGAGCATTGCCTTCAATTGTGTTTGGAACATTCTAGACCTTTGATGCCCTCTAATTTTGCAGTTTCACAGTCTTCCATCAAAGTCCGACCCATCCTGCAAAGCTCTGTTTTACTGAAACCTTTTCTAGTAACCCCAGTAGCCTGTGACCATACTCCCCACTCCTGAATCTCTGAGGCTTTTTTCTCCCTTTCAGATAAAGCATATTTTGAAGACAAACTCCATACCACTTCTTCAACCTTCTCAGCTCTGGTATTTAAATATGTTTAAATTATATTCTTAGCTTAACACCTGACATTTCCAACCTGTGTGCTAATCCAGCTCTTCCTATCAGTTTTGGATCATCCCCTAGACAAGTCACTGGATCACACTAATACTCAGGACTGCCGCCACAGCCTACCCAGCAGCTAGAGCAGCCTGTTACACACTAAAAAATCAATACCTACTGTTGCGGGATACTTGATCACACTGTGAAACCCAAGACCGTGTTAATAAATTCAACCTTGATCAAGAGGTGGAACCAGGAACTAGTTGATGGGAATTAGCCATAGAGAGTACCAAGGAGCTAGGAAGATGGACAGAGAGATGCACAGGAAGGAGTAGGGAGGAACTTGGGAGTTTCTAGGGAGCGGGGAGGCATTATTTCTTTGTTTTTGTTTGTTTGTTCTGGATGGCTGAAGAGATGCTCTTTTTCTTGCTGGGTCTCCAGCCAAAAAGGAAAGTCAGCTAGTTGCTTCTCGGCCTCTCTGAGCCAGCAGGTTTTCACCTCAACATCTGACTTCCGAGTCTTTTTTTGGTAGAGAGAATGATAGAGACTTAGTTAAAAATGACATTTGGCGGCAGCTGCAAGGCCTGTACTGGTGGGACTGGATATTTCACCAGGTCAAGACCTGAGCAGCAGGGCACTGACTGCAGCCCCAGGGCCACAGACAGTAGTTAAAGCATCAGTAGATTCAGGGCAGCCACTAAAGGGAAGGAAAAGCTTGCTGCACAGAAGGAAGAAAGAAACAGGCATGCAGACAGAGATTTATCATGATGTTGTGATATTAGTAAGAAAATTAAATGAAGGCTACATCACCATCCTGCTCCTGTGTCATCGGGAACAAATGAGAGCCCCAGTGTGCAAGAAGAGGAGAAAGGAGAAAAAAGGTTATCTTGTAAGCCACACACACACACACACACACACACAAAGGAAATGACCCATGCCAGGTAATCCCAGTGGGCCTGGCAAGTATAATCTTCCATAGACTCAGAAAGACAGGTGAACCAGAGATTGATGAATAGTAGACATGTCTGCTAAGGACAACAGTGCCTCATGTGTAGAACTCTTGGGAGAATCCTATAACAACTGATCTTCAACAATGGCTGCCATCTTTCCCCTTTTCTTCCTGATGAACTTGGGATGAGGTGGACATATATCTATGGGCTGGTTAGTTTTTAACAACCTGACACAAACTAGAGTCATCCATGATGGGGAAACCTCAATGAGGAAAGACCTCCCTCCATCCAATAGGCCTGTGAACATGTCTGTGTGGCAATCTCCTAGTTGTTCATTGATGACAGAGGGCTTAGCCCACTGTGGGTGGTGCCAGCCCTATAAAGGTAGTCCCAGGAGACAGAAGAAAGGTAGCTGAATGTGATCCTAGAAGCAATCCAGCAAGCAGTGTTCCTCCATGGTTCCTGCTTGAGTTTCCTCAATGAAGGACTGTGGTTGGGACTTAGAAGCAAAATCAACCCATTTCTCTTTAAGTTGCTTCTGGTCATAGTATTGTTTATCACGTGAAGAGAAGAAAAAAAAAAACCTAGGACAATTTATTATTAGTTTTTCCTTTAAAATTCAAGTCTTAACACAGAGTGCTCAAGAGATTATTCACTAAGTAATTTTAATGAGAAATTCATAATGATTTTCCCCAAGCTAACTTCAGTTCACAGGGAATGTATCTTTTTAGTTTGTTGAAACTAACCAGTCAGTTGCAAAATTAGTCTGATAGTTGGGGTAATTATACTTTCTAGAATCTGTATAAGGCACCAAAAATATTTTCTTTTTTTTTTCCCCTTGTTATTTTTTGTTGTTTAGTTGGGGTTTTTTGTTGTTTGTTTGTTTTAGTTTTTCATACTTTAAGAACACACAGAACTGGTTAATAAATCTATCTCATCATTATTATACTAAGGCCTGGTGTTAGCAGTATGGTAATGGTTCCACAGGGGGGTTTGCTTTCTCTCCCCTTGCAGCAGAGTCGTTGTGAGATTCTCCCGACCCCCTTACAGCAAGATACCTGGAGCAGAACTGGAGTCATCTACATATGCCCCGGTTTGCACCCATTAGACAAGAGAGGAATGTGTGTTATCACTTTTGCCAAAGAGTGAAAAGCAAGAGGGAGACACATGCACGCACACACATGGACAGAGGGGGGAAAGGGGCAGTGTTCTGGTTCCTATGGTTGTGGCCAGGGACGTACCACTGCTGTACACCAGCCTAGGGAGAGGCAGAGGCTAAGGTACACATCACAGAGAATGCATAGATAAATTCTTCAGTTTTTGGAGTTTGCCCTTGACGCATCTGAATATAACCTTCAGCCTGACATTTTCTTTTTTCCATTTTAGTTTTTATTTTTAAAATCTTTTTATTTATTCTTTGAGAAATTCATATATTTTTGGTCATATTCATTCCCCTCCCCAACTCCTTCCGGATCTTATCCTACCTCCCTACCCACCCATTTTCGCTGTCAAAACAAGCAAGTAACAAACAATAAATAAATAAATAAAGTTCCTAAGCACGGGGCTGCCTCATAGTATGGTTGACATGCCTAGTGTCATCCCATTGAAGAAAACAGCGTTTCCGCTCTCCTAGCAGCTATCATTCTTGATTGGGGTGGGACTTGTGCCCGCTCCCCTACCTCCATGCTGGGATTTTAACTGACTTGAGCTTGTATAGGTCTTGTGCATGCTGTCACAACTTCTATGAGATGTATATCTTCCCTGTTGTGTCTGGAGAACACTGTTTTGGTTTGGTTTGGTTTTAAAGTCATCTGCTACTCCTAGCTCTTACAATTCCCTGGCCGCATCTTCTACATGGCTACCTCAGCCTTGTAGAGGGAGGGGCGTGATATATCCATCCATTGAAGGCTGAAAACTCTGTACATTGTCTAGATGTAGGTCTATGTTAATTATCATCTACAGCAAGAAGAAGCTTCTCTGATAAGGCTGAGTAGGTACTGCACATACACTCTGTGTATAGCGATGCGCCATTAGGGGCTGTTGCCTACAGTGTTCATTTAGCAGAATAACAGTAGTGTGTTTCCCCTAGGGCCTGTGACCTAACTAGTCTCAGGATCTTGGCCTCATTAGAAGTGTCAGGTATGAATTCCTTCTTCAAGGAGCAAACTGCAAACCCAGTTTGTAAAAGTAGCTGGTTACTCCATTACATTTGCACCAGTGAGTGTATTTTGCAAGCAGGTCACTATTGTAACTTCAAGGTGGGTAAGGGGCTGGTGATTAAGTTTTCTCCTCTAGAGGCATGTATAACTCCTTCACAACTATGAACACTAGCTGGTAAGGGTGGAGCTTCCAGCGAGTACACTAGATTTCTCCATGTTTATATCAATATTTCTCCATTTTTATAACATAGTATGCAATATCTTCAACAAGAGGGTCTTAACTGTCAAACTGTGGAAGGTAACACATGTATTGGCAATAGTTTGTTTGGGCTCTATCAAGACTGCTTTAGCCAACAATTGAGAAAGTTGTAACCCTTTCCTTGTTCTGGGGGTTTTATTTGGTAGTATATGATGTCTAGTTAGGGTATTGCCCCCATTATATGGTAGCTCCCTTTAAATTCATTTTATATATGCTTTTATTTAAGGAAGTTTCTACAGTAGTAGGTTTTCATATCATTTTTCAAAGGGTCTTTATAGAGTTTGTTATCATTCCCCATATTACCTCCCCTTCCCTGCCTTTCCCATCCCCATCCCATTTAATTCTGTTTTAATTCTCCTTTATCCCTTTGTAACATTTGTTCTATTTCCCCTTCCTTGGAAGATTCCCTCTCCCTCTGTCCCTTACAAGCTACCTAACCTCTATGGGTACTCTAAATGAAACACACATATATAAAGCTTAAGTGTTAGCATCCGCATAGGAGAGAAACGTGCAACATTTGTCTTTCTGGACCTGTTCACCTCACCTAGCATGCTTCTAGCTCCCCCCATTTATCTGCGCATTTCACAGTTTCATTTTTATTAAACTGAATAAGATTCAATTGCGTATATATGCACCACATTTTCATTATCCATTCCTCAGTTGTGGGTATCTGACCATCTCTAGTTTCTGGCTATTGTGACTAGAACAGCAGTGGACAAAGATGAGCAAGCATCTCTGTAGTAAGATGAAGAGCCCTTTGGATAGATGACCAAGAGAGGGAGAATTATACATTGTCTAGATTGGGCTATTGTGGTAGATTTATTTTCAGCTTCTCGAAGAACTCTTTCGCTGTGGCTGGATCACTTTATACTCCCACCAGTAATGAATACGCACGTTCCCCTTTCCCCTATCTTTGTCACCATCTGCTGTCACTTGTTTTATTAATCTTGGCTATTCTGACTGTGACAAGATGGAATCAGAACAGTTTTAATGTGCATTTCCCTGATGGCTAAAGATCTTGACCATTTTTTAAGTGTTCTCAGCCATTGGGTTTCATCTTTTGAAACTCTCTTTTAGTTCCGTGCTCCATTTTTAATTGGTCATTTGTTATTTTGATGCTCAGTTTTCTTTTTTGGTCATTTGTATATTCCAGATATGAACCTTCTGTCAGAAGTAATTATCATAAAGGTTTTTTCCCCATTTGTAGGCTGCTCTTCCTTTGAGTGATGGTGTCCTTTGCTGTACAGAAGCTTTTTTAGTTTAATGAGCTCCATTA
>NW_023505556.1:0-37522 GCF_004664715.2 Peromyscus leucopus | reverse complement strand
AATGCTACAGAAAGTGTGTCCAAAACTTAACACTCTGGATAAAAGCCTGAATAAAAGAATTTTCAGAAGAGACATAGAAATAGCAAATAGGTACATGAAAACTGTTCATCAATGGTCCGCCAAGGAAGTGCAAACCCAAACTACATTGAATATCTCAATTAAATTAGAATGGCTGATCCTGAAAAAAAAAAAAAAAAAAGATGAGTTTTGACAAGGAAGAGGAGAAACAGAAACTCCAGTGTGCTGTGTTCAGCCATGTACTTTAGTATGGTGTGGATTTAGAAAAGTATGAAGATCACTAAAAAATTAAAGATAATGATACCCACCATGCACTGCAGCAATGTGTTTCCCAGACCCTGACCGGTTCTCTATCCAAAAACTGCAACTGTGAAGGAAAAAGAGTTTTCTTCATTCCCACATTATTGAAGCACTGTTCACAAAAAAACTCAAACATATAACCCATCCAAGAGTTCATCAGGAGACAGATGGATAAAGAGAATATAGTAAATATGGAAAGAAATATTACAAAAGAGATGAAGTACTGTCATGTGCAATAGCAAGAATAATCTTCAAAAACTGCACTAATGAAAATAAGCCATGCCAATGAAGACCATGAACACATGATCTCATTTTATATGGAATCTAAAAATATTGTTCTCCTAGAATATCCAAACAATGAATGGTTACTAGATGTTTTGTGCTTAGAAACCATTGACTTGGAAAAATGCTGGTGAAAGGATGTATTTTTGATAGTAGAGGGTATTTTTAATTGCTCAAGGTTGAAATATATGATGGAGAGATTAACTGATTACTCGAAAACAAGTAGTGAAGGGAGGAAAATAAAAATAATTATAAAGTTTCTTTTTTACATACGGAAAATTTATTGTGAATGGTGAATGATTACAAAAATGAAAATTACTGAATTGTACTTTTAAAATGTAAGAATTATATAGTATGTAAATTTATATCTAAATAAAGTTGCTTTAAAAGCATCGATAAATATTGACAGTGTTTCATTGTGTAATAATCTTTTGTGAAGATATGTCCCTGCCAAGGTGCCTTATGATTGGTTTTAATAAAGAGCTAAATGGACAATAGCTAGGCAGGAGGTATGGGTGGGACTTTCAGACACAGAGAGGACTCTGAGAAGAAGAGAGCCCGAGAAGTCAGACAGATGCAGAATGAGTTGGATGCAAACAATGAGATAGAGGTAAAAGTCACATAATAGAATAGCAGATTAATAAAAATATGGTTTAATTTAAGTTAAAAGAGTTTGTTAGGAACAAGCCTAAGCTATAATCCAGATTTTATAATAAGTCTCTGTGGCATTATTGGGAGCTGGCTGGCTGGACAGAAAAAGACTCATTACAGTGTCTTAGTTTCTTTCCTGTTGCCATGATAAAATACTTTGACCAAGCTATTTTAGGGGAGAAGGGTTTAACTTACCTCACAGTTTCAAGGCACATTCCGACATTTCAGAGATAGTTAGGCAGGGAGTGTAACACAGAAAAAAGCTACTGTCAGTAGAGAGCAGCGAATATTTGTGTACTAGTGCTGAGCTAGATCTTCTGTCTTACACAATCCAAGATTCCCTGTCCCCTCTGAAATTCACAGCCTCTTCTTTGAATATTATCGTTATACATATTAACAATTGTAATAACAACAACCTGCTAAGTCTGTTCAGTTTTGTCAGCCTGTATATGTTTCTAGGGATGACCACTTGATATTGGATAACCAACCAAGAGGCTCATTCCTAAGAAAGCCTATTTCTTCCTCTCTCAACACTTGCTAATTGCTTGTAGCTCTTTGTCTAGGTGTAGGGCTCCATGAAATTTCACTGGGTGTCAGCCGGTGTTAGAATTATTCAGGTCTTGTTTAGACAGTCACATGATTGAGATTTTATGGGCACTGCTTCCTTTTTTGCTATAAGTTATGATCTCACAGTAGACTTCCAGGTCCTCTTGTTTTCCATCCCTTCTTCCAAAATGTTCCCTGAGCTTTAGGTACAAGGGTTGTTGTAGCTGTATCAATTAGGACAAGGCTGTGGTGATATTTTATTTGTACTGAAATGTAATTTTATTTGAATGTTAATAAATAGAGCTTGCCTGGAGATCAGAGGTCAATATCAAGCCATAAACAGAAGTCAAGCAGTAGTAGCACACCATGCCCTTAATCTGATCACATGGTAGGCAGAGTCTCTGTGTGGTCAAGGACACAGCCAAGCATGGTGACATGGGCCTTTAATTCCAGTACCAACCACAGAGAACTGGAGGTCTGTATAGATAGGCAATTATGAGGAAGTTGTGTGGCTAGGCTTATAGCCAATGAGAAGGCAGAACAGAAAGGCAATAAAAACACAAGTCAGACGAGAAGAAGCTCTCTGGTGTGGGAAACTACAGCTTGGTGGTAAGCTAAAGGGTAGTCGGTGGCTCTTTGCTAATTCTCTGATCTCTCGCTATTACGCCTGTATTTGGCTCTGTGTATCTTATTTACTAAGACTGTTTAGAATTTTGTCTACACAGGGTACCCCATTGTCAGTTTTTCTCTGCATTTTGACCAATTATTGTTTCTGTAATGGGGTTCTTATGCTGAAAAAAGAACTTCTTTGATGAGGGTAAGACCTACACTTTTCTGTGGGCAGAAGGATAAGTATTTAGAACATAGTTAGGAATTACAGTGATTTAGGAAAGTATCAGTAGTCAGTTCTTTTTTAGGATTCATGACATCACTAGCCACATTTAATTGGCTAATTTTACAGTACCAGTCATGATGTCTCTCCTGTTAAGCAGCCTTGAGTCCAATTAGGGAGCTTTTGGTTACTGCCAAGATATAAGTGCTACTATTGCACCTTTAGAGTTATCTTTCCATTGTAGTCATTATTGAGATACATAGGTATGGCTCAAAGCTGGGTAGAAATATTTTTTATTTCTTCCATTAGAAGCTTTCATATCTCCTTCTGGATCTATGAAAGTTATTTCTCAGGGAAGAGGCTTCTGTATGTCAGTTTCTGCTCACATCATTCTAATCTTAGGTGCAAAGAATATCTATCTTCAGCAATAGCTACTTATCTTCCACTTCTGGAGGCAACCAAGTACATTGACCATGGCCACTTTGGGGATTCTCTTGGAATCCTTTGATCAGTAACACTAAAAGAGGTTTCTCATGTGTGGTGCTCATGTTGTTTTAGATAATCTACGGATCATGAAGGCAGTATTATCATCCTGAACAACATAATTAACACACACACAACTACATGTTTCATATGTAATTTTATGTAAATATAAAATAATGATTCATATTTTTATCAGGCATACATCTTCTTCCATCTCCAGCTCCTTGTGAGCCTATATCCTTGACCTCAGAACTCATACTCAATATGTGTCTCAGTTTCAGAGGGAACAGAGACCCACCGATCCTTGATTTCATACTTCTTTTACCAAGACTTGCAAAGTAATAGATTTCTCCTTATGGTACTATGGTAGTAGTATGGTACATGGTACATAAGGTCCTGAATGTGTTCCTGTGTCATATGTATTGTTCTGCATCTGTATGTTTCTCTATTCCTCTTTTTGAAAACACAATGGTTAGTTATACTAGACTTCTAATTTTTTTATGTATAAGTTCTCCAATTTCTTTTGTCTTTGGTTATTATTGTATCTTGAATATTTTAAATAAAATTTCATTTTCATTTATGGATTTCAGGTTGTCAAAATCACATATGTATGCTATTAAGATTTGATTTAGATTGCACTGACTCATTAGAAAATTTAAGGAGAATCAATAATTGCATAATTGTGAATTTTCCATAGCAAGAAAATAAATTGTATTACATATTATGATTATATTTTTGTATTTTCCTTTTTGGTTTTTTGAGACAGAGTTTCTCTGTGTAGTTTTGGTGCCTGTCCTGCATCTTGCTCTGTAGATCAGGCTGGCCTCAAACTCAAAGATATCCTCCAGACTCTACATCCCAAGTGCTGGGATTAAGAAAATGCACCAGTGCTGCCAGGCTCATTTTCTGTATTTTAAAATGTTTTATCAATAACAACCTTTATTAAATTTACATGTACTTTACAAAGGTAATGCTAAAATTTTATCATATTCTGATTTTTTGTTAATTATTGACATATTTGAGTTACACAAGGATAGCTGATCTTTATTGTTTAATTTTTGTGTCTTGAAAATATTCTCTCCTATATCTTAAGGTAAAATTGCTTCTTTACAATATGTACTGAACTTTTTTTGACCCAGATATGTAATATATAAATAATGGCAAGTGGTAAATTTTTACCATTAAGGAATTTTCTCCCTTATTTAGCCTATGTAGCTGAAAGTTTTTCTGTGTCCTGCCTGGTCCACAGCCATTCAGACACAAGTAAACACACAGAGGCTTATATTAATTAAATCTGCTCAGTCAATAGCCCAGCCTTACTACTAATTAGCTCTTACACTTAAACTCAGCCCATTTCTGATAATCTATATGTTGCCACATGTCCCATGTCTTTACCTGTGTGTCATTATGTGCTGCTCCCTGGACAGTGGGCTGGCATTTCCTGACTCAGCCTTCTTCTTCCCAGAATTGTCCTCTGTGATTATCCCACATATACTTCCTGCCTGGCCAATCAGTGTTTTATTAAACAAGTGTACAAAAGCATTATTCCACAACATTTCCCCTTCTGTTTAATTAAAAAGGGAAGTTTTAACTTTAACATAGTACAATTATAACAAAACAGTTATCAAGCAAGAATTACAGTTACAATATCTAGTCTATTGTATTCGGTAAAATTAAAGAAAATATTCTATATATCCTATATGTGTGAGTCTAAGGTTTCATAGCTAAGTTATCTTTTATTATAACTAAGGAAAATTATAACTATGTAGTCTTCAACTAAACATCAAAGACCCCAGAAGGATATACTATTACCTAAGTAAACTTGTAGTCATGTTAAATTTTCTAGGTATACACAGACAGATTTCAATTAGGTAGGTAATCTTCAAACACTTTAAAGACTTACAGAATATGGCATTTAAAATGTTTTAAAAACTGAGACTTTTCTGGACAATGAGACACATCTGCTCCTGGCAGCACCAATTTAATTCAAAGAGGAAGATGGGCATTGAAGACACTCCATATGGAATTTATCTTCTTCTTGGCAAAAATAGCCATTTAGGCAAAAAACTGTTCTTGCTTGGACAGCTAAACAAAATGTTATATCGACTGGACATGCAGGAACCATAGGAAGGTGACCATTGAAATTTGCAAGACAAAATGGCCCTTCAGGTTCTTGCTTTGCAGAAGAAACTGCCAGACAGTCTACAGGACACAGAAAAAAAAAAAAAAAACATGACTGAGAGACTCTAAGTCTATGGGCTGAAAAATGGATGCCCCAACATTACAAAAGAACTTTAGGTGACTCTCCAGGCAGCCAGCTGTTTCTGTCATTCTAGATTTTTTTGGAAGTTGCTTATAGTGCACTTCCTATTTACTTAGGTAATAGTATATCCTTCTGGGGTTTTTGATGTTTAGTTAAAGACTAGATAGTTATAATTTTCCTTAGTTATGATAAAAGATAACTTAGATATGAAACCTTAGACTCACAAATGTAGCTGGAGTTTTCTCTCTGGGTCCGCCAAGCCCCAGCAGTCCGACAGCCCACTTATAAAATAAACACACTGGTGCTTATATTATTTACAAACTGTATGGCTGCAGCAGGCTTCTTATCTAACTCTTATATCTTAAATTAACCCATGTCTATTAGTCTATAAGTTGTCACATGGCTCATGGCTTACTGGTACCTTACATCTCCCTTGACATGGCAGCAGCTGGAAGTGTCTCTCTCTTAGCCTTCCACTTCTCAGAATTCTCTTTTCTGCTTATCCAGCCTATACTTCCTACATGGCTACTGGTCAATCATTGTTTTATTAATAACCAATCAAAGCAACACATTTGACATACAGAACATCTCACAGCACACAAATATAGGATAGAGAGAATATTTTCTTTAATTTTGCTAAATACAAATAGACTAGATATTGTAACTGCAATTTTCGCTTGATAATTGTTTTGCTATATGTAATTTTAATAGGTTAAAATTAAAACCTTCTTTTGTTTAGATAGGAAAGGGGACGTGATGGGGGAATGCCATTCTGTATGCTGTGAATGTGTTGCTCTGATTGGTTGATAAATAAAACACTGATCAGTAGCCAGGTAGGAAGTATAGGTGGGATAAGCAGAGAGGACAATTCTAGGAAGAGGAAAGCTGAATAAGGAAAGCCGCCAAAGGAACAACATGGACACAGCTTAAGCCACTGAACATGTGGCAGCATATAGATTAGTAGAAACAGGTTGAGTTTAAGTATAAGAGCTAGTCAGTAGGAAGCCTAAGCTAATGGCCAAATAGTTTTAATTAATATAAGCCTCTGTGTGTTTGCTTGGGTCTGAGTGACTGCAGACCGGGCAGACACAGGAAAACTTTCAGGTACAGTGAATCTATTTTTTTTTTTTTTTAACTGTAGAATGACTAGGACTGAAATGGCAGCTTTGGCTGCTGGCTCTGCCCATCTCAGCTCAACAACACGGTGGAGATGGTCTTTGGGGGAACCATGCTTACTACCAACTCTGGGAAGTAGTAAGTCCATGCCTCCATCCAGCACATCCAGCAGCATGTAGCCCAGAAAAAAAATTTTTGTACTAGCAAAATCCATGTCTTCCACATAGTGTATTGTGCAGCTTGGAGATGCTACTGTGTGCTGTGATGGAAAACTGTGATACTGCACTCAAACCCACATGCCGCTGCACACCTGCCATACTGTAGCTCATGCCTTGCCTAAGACACGAAGCTGTTTTTAGCTCCGTTTAGAAACTCTTATTAAATTCCAACAAGCCTAACCCAACTGCTGCTGCTTCCCATGAATGGTATTCAATGTGGTCTTATGAATTCATCTCTTTGCTTTAATTCTGCTTTCAAAGAGAACTTTTCTACATTTCAATATATAAAACTTTGTTTTAGCTTTCTGAAGACAACTTAAGTCACTTTCTTTTCTATTCCTAATTTCATAAGTGACTTAATGTGGATTAACACGGGATATAACAATGACATTTGGCATCTTTTGAAACAATTTTGATTTCCTCAGTTTTTTATTTTAGTTGTAAAATTGGTGTGCTCTTTACTTTATATGTTTTCAAACTAATGTGGTTATTTTTTTAGCATTGTAAGCTTGTCAATTTTATGTAATGTATGTCAGTAGTATCATTTAAAGGTCTGAAGTTTCTGGGATATATTTATGTTATTTTCAAAAGGATTTCCCATTATTTTTTTTCTTCTTTTGGGCTTGATAAATTCATTCTATAAACTAATGGTTCCTGTTAAAGCCTACATGTAAATTTGAGCTGGTCAAGACCTAAACTGTATGTTTACCCCTTTGTACAATTTTTAATTTGCTATTTTCAGCCCATGGGTATCTTACTAGTCTAGAAACACATTTTTTTCTTTGATGCCATCTAAAAATATTACCTAAGAATACTTGTAATAAGCTCTGCTTGACAATACAATGTAGTAAAAATTATGACATGTCAGATCTGGACAAAGCTTTCAAAGACATAGTTTCCCCCGTATTATTTATCCTGTTATGTGACCAGAAATGTTGAAGACTGGCCTTGCTTCATTAGCCTTGGTTACAGTGTGAAGAAACTCTAGATACAGAAAAAGTGGATCTAGAATAGCCACACAATTTGAAGAATATATCCCCACTGCTAGTGTCTGTCAAAATTTGAATTTGAGAGAACCAAGGAAATATCATGATGGGCTCTTAATAGCCTGTCAGAGACTAGGCCTCAGTTTCAGGTCTCAATTTACTGGAACTGAACAAGCAGTTCTTGGAAGAAACAGGACCCAAGGGCAACCAATCAGTAGGGACCTCATAGCCTTATGCTTAACCAAGGATAGCTGCTGGAAAGTCCCTAACCACTAAAACCATCAACCAATCCTGTATCAACCCATATCACTCAGAACCTTCCTCACCAATCATTTTAAAGATCAACTTACCTCCCCTGGTATTCCCTTCTTCATGCTTGCAGGGAGTCCGCATGCTCTTCCCTGGGGTTGCCATTTTATATGAATGGTAGAAGCTTGTATGCTGAGATTTTTGCTCTAGAGAAATAAATGCTCTTTCTGATTCCATACATGTCTGGTGGTCTTTGGAACAATTCAGAGACCCTAACAAATTCATTTGGTATTACCACATAATCCATCATATCTTGGCTACTCCAGACAGTGACTAAGGTTCTTCAAGAGTCACAGTGGGGTATGAGTGTCTAGGATGTTAAAAAAAACAACAACAAACAAACAAAAACAAACAGCTAGAAATCTTATTGTTATAATCTAGGACATTTCAGATTGTGGCTATATGCAGGCAGATGGATGGTGTTCTGTGTCAGAGAGTCTAGTTTAGGACTCATAGAGTTGAGCAGGCCTGCAGTGGAGCTCATAGGCAACTGGCAATAACATTCAGATCTACCATGCAAGCCTTTTCTGAAGATCCTAAAGCTTTCTTTGTACTCTTTAGAGAACAGGAGTAAAATATAAAATGCTCAGTTATTTTGCTGAAATGAAAAGACATCTATAATCACACCAACATTTACTTTTTGTCTGCCTAAAGTTGATCATTTTCCATGAAGAATAATACTCAATATAAAACATTAACATTTCTTCATTCAGGTTTCTGACCTCTGAACACAATGACCTTCACATCCTTAATTTGAATAGTTTTTGAGAAAATGTTTTCATAAAGCATACACTGAGCATATTTTGTCTTTAGAACATGAAGTAGTCCTCCATTTTTTTTTTTTTTTTGGCTCTTTGGTTATGATTCCTTTGATTTTCTTTACATCTATAAAAATGGTGGGAAAACTCTGTCAATACAGGAAGGAAACACAATGTCTCTGTCCTGGACTGCCCTTGATAAAAGTCGCATTAATTCTTAGACTCTGAAAGTCTAAGCCAGCCTGTGATCTCCATTTAGGTCAGTGCCAGAGAGCTTCATCCAGACAGGTCCTTTAAATTCCAAAAGTCGTGTTGGCTCCCAGCCAGTCCTTGCTTATGGAGCTGTAGCATTAGGGATTGTCACCAGCTGCAGTACCCAGTGACTGTTTGCAGAAGTTGTCACCTGTCATGAATTCCCAGGACCATTTCTCATTCTTGCTTTTGTTACAAAAAAAAATGAGACAAAAAACCAAACAATCAAACAAACAAACAAAACCCCTCAAGTCTGTTTGACTTTTTAATATATGTAGAACTTAGCAAGTACCTTCCTTGCTAAGATGTAAATGCAGGGTCTGTGGAGAATGTAAGCAAACCACCACCACCACCACAACAACAACAACAAAATAAACAAAACAAAAAACTCAAAAAAAAAAAAACCTGTTGTGGAATAATATTTTTTGTACTCTGTGAAGATGTGTCTTTGCCAAGGCACCTTTTGATTGGTTTAATAAAGAGTTGAATGGCCAATAGCTAGGCAGGAAGAGGTTAGACAAGGCTTCTGGGTGGAGAGAGAGGAAGAAGAGGTGAATTGAGGTGTGAGAGAGTCACCAGGAAGACACAGAGGAAGCAGTACATGTAGGAGGAGAGGTAAAATCCACAAGCCATTTGGCAGCACATAGATTAATGGATATGGGTTAAATTAAGTTATAAGCTACTATATGAGCAGCTCTGAGATTGGATAAAATATGATAAATTGTCAGCTGTAGAATCTTCATGAATTATTATTTCATGCCATACTTTCCCATGGCATGGATAGAGGTTTGCTTATACAGTCCAAACAGACTCATATACTTGACAGATGCCTTTTACCTGCTCAAATATAAAACAAAAAAAAATGATTTTTAGCTGAATTGTACACATTGCACATTCTGTACTTGTGTAAATAAAGATATATGTTACCTTTAAAAGTTTTATGTGTTTGTGTGTTTTCAAAAGGGGGGGCAGACAACCAATAAAGACAAGTAGCCCAGGTGATCCAGCCTCTCAGAATGCCTGTTGCATATCCTCAAAATTCTACATCCAGAACAACTTCAAAGCTGCTAGCTAAGCTGGGCCAGCCTCACTAACTATCCAGCCAAGACTTCAGATAAGCTCTCCACTTTTCCATCACACAGAGACTAAACAAAATAGTACAGCTAGCTCTCCCAGAACTTTACCATTATCTCAGTTTTCTCAGGGTCTCCTAAAGATGCCATCACCTGCAAAGAACAGGAAGCAGTCTAGAGAAGACAATGTCCACATTACCAAGAGGTGTGGTGAGTGGCTTCTGTTCTTTAGGGGGATCATGGACGTTTATCATTGTTTGTGGGGAGGGGAATTGGTTACAGCTCATCATTGTTAGAAAAAAAGCTAAACAAAGGAGATTAGGTTCTTTGATCTGTTTCTGAAGGGAAAAAAGAGGGATAGAGTATGTAAATGATGGTATAAAAGGGTAGATTTTTTGAGTCTACTTTTGAACAACCACTATTCATAAATATTTTACCTTGGTATGGATTTTTACATATTGATATACATTTAAGGTTATTGTTGTATATATGTTTCTACTCATGCTTAAGGTACTGTACCTATGCAGCTCATTTAAAAATGTAATGTAAAGTTTTAGTCTTTGAAAGCTATTTAGAATAATAAAGAAAAAAAGGTTAGTAGTTAGTCATCTCTAACAATCAAACTTATAGTCATGTTAGGTATTTTTTCAAGATCAAACAGAGATATAAAATGGATGGCCTTCAAGCACTTCAAAGACCTACATAATATGACATTTAAAATGTTTTACTAACCTAAGGCTTTTCATGACAATGAGATACTTCTACACCCGGCAGCACCAATGTACCTCATAAAAAGACAATGGGCACTGGAGAACCTTCATATGGAGTTTGCTTTCTATGTGGCGAAGTTAGTCCCTGGGCAAAGAAACTGCCCTTGCCTTGACTGCTGACAGCAAACTGTCCAAAGCAGACAAGCGTGACACAAAAGAAGTCACCTGCTAACTTTGCCATGACAAGGTAGGACAGTCTTTCAGAATTCTTGCTTCACAGAAAAGTCTGTCAGATATTTTAGGCCTGTAGGTCAAAGACGGGTACCACGATGTTGCAGAGGAACCTTGAGGAGACTGTCCAGGCAGCTGATGTCTCTATCATTTCTTAGTTTTAAACGTTGTTTGCTCAGCGCTTTCTGTTTAGTCAAGTAATATTTTATCCTTCTCAGGTCTCTGATGGAATTGAACAAGATGGGTATAATTACAGTTTCCTTTGTCACCAACTGCAGAAAAGAAACTTACAAAAGGGATGTAAAATGTATAAAGTTGAGAGACATAAAAGCTTAAGTTATTTATCTAAGAAAATGTTTTAAGGTCTAAAAGGATATTTTTGAGTTGGCAATACAAGCTATGATAAAAAAAAATGGTTTTGATATAAAACTTTGGACTCTCTAAGATAGGATAGATTATACGGTACTTTCTCCAAATTTGTCAAATATACATGAACTGGACATTATGAATGTAATTCTTACTTGAAAATTGTTCTTATTGTATACAGTTTCACTTTGTTACAGTTAAAACCTTGGTGACTGGACCTGCCTGGACTGAGTCTATCAGGTCGATCTCAGTCCTCGGGGGTGGCCTTGATCCGGAGGTGGTGGGAATGGGGGTGGGCTGGGGGGAAGGGGAGGGGGGCAGGAAGGGAGAGAACAAGGGAATCTGTGACTGTTATGTAGAACTGAATAGTATTGTAAAATAAAATAAATAAAAGAAAAAAAAAACCTTCCCTTTTGTTTGGACAATTCCTAATAATTGCTTTTATTGTATATAGATTTACTGTGTTAGAGTTAAAATCTTTCCTTTTTATTTAGAAAAATGGGGGAAAGTTGTGGAATAATCTTTTCGTACACAGTGAAAATTTGTCTTTGCCAAGGCAATTTCTGATTGGTTTATTAAAGAGCTAAATGGCCAATAGTTAGGCAGGAAGAACTTAGGTGGGACTTCTGAGTAGAGAGAGAGAGGAAGAGGAAATGAATTGAGGCATGAGAGAGTTACCAGGAAGACACAGAGGAAGCAGGATATGTTGAAAAAGAGGTAAAAGCCATGAGTCATACAGTAGCATGTAGATGAGTAGAAATGGGTTCATCTAAGTTATAAAAGCTAGTTAGAAACAAACCTAAGATAAAGCCAAGCTTTCATAATTAAAAAAAAAAATTCTCTGTGTCATTATTTGGGAGTTGGCTGGTGGGACAGAGAAAGACCCATTACACAAAACAAACAAAACAATCCCAAAACTCAAAAAAGCAAAATGAATATTTGTTCCAGTTACAGTGTGTATGTGTGTGTATGTGTGTGTGTGTGTGTGTGTGTGTGTGTGTGTGTGTGTAATAAACACAATCTAGCATTATTTGAGAGGAAAGCTCTATTGAGAAAATATTCCCGCTAGAATGGCCTGCAGGCAAGCCTGTGGGGTCACATTTTCTGTTAGATGGCTTATTTTGCTGTGGGCAGTGCTACCACTGAGCAGGGGGTCCTGTTGTATAAAAAAGCACACTGAGCAAGCCATGAGAAGCAAACCAGTAAACTGCACTCCTTCATGGCTTCCACTTTCAATTTCTGCTTCCAGATTTTTGCCCTAAGTTTCTTCCATTATTTCCTTTGATGATAAACTGTGATGTAGAAATATAAGCTGAAATAAACCCATCCCAAAGCAACTTGCTTTTGGTTGTGGTGTGTAATCAGAGCAATAGAACCTATCTAAGACAAGTTTATAGATGAGTGTTGCAATCCCAATGTGTTTTTCTCTCTAAAATTCAACATAGACAACTGGAGCAATTAAATCAAAATAATAAACTTTAAGAAACAATGCCTGTAGAAATGATGTAATATAAGCAGTTGAATATATTTATAATAATAGATATAAAAATACACTTTTTTAATTTACACATCTGAAAACTACAAAGAAAAATAGAATATAATCTAAATATTAATAAATTGAATTTCGAGGCCTAAAATTTAAAATATAGGTTTGTGATTGCTTAAAAATATATATTTCCCTAGCTCATTATTTCCATATAATAGGAAAGCAAGCATTCTATACTGAAATATTCTCCTCATTCATTTAGTGTCAAACATTTTAATAGATACTATGAAACTGTCCTGATACAAATTCTATTTTCTTGAACACAAGGCTCACATAATGTAATCATCCTTTAACATGGAGAAACAATGTTGATGCATATTATGAAGAGCTATGAAAATTATAGCTATAAGCAGAAAAAGGACAGTCTGAAGATATGTTATATTTGTTATAATGAACTCTGTTTCCTCACAGATACTTTACTCTTGTGCTTATCACTAAAAATAGTTTTTTAAAGTTCTTATATTGAAGTAAAGAGTTATAAAAATGAAATCTGCTCATACCTAATGATGAGTCTGCATGATAAGGAGCTGACTTCTTATGTATTTAATTGATAATAAAATATACGGCTTCGGGGGATGAAGGAATGTAAGGCAAAGAGTTAATTAAATTTAACTCATAATAATATGCTAATATATATGTTTCTGTACATCTATGTAACATGATATAGTCTTAAATTTTCTGAAGCTAATTAATCCATGTATTATTATTAAAGATCACTAAATTTAAATCAAATCATTGGATTAGTTATGTACAAACAAAACTCTTTCAAAATAAACTTGGATGAAATATATGCATGGAAAACTGACAACCACTTGTTATTGAGCAACTGTAGTGGGACTAGAGGATTGAGGAGATTGTTTTGTTTTGGGCTTTTGGTTCTGTGTGTGTGTGTGTGTGTGTGTGTGTGTGTGAGAGAGAGAGAGAGAGAGAGAGAGAGAGAGAGAGAGAGAGAGAGAGAGAGAGAGAGAAAGAGAGAGAGAGAGAGAGAGAGAGAGAGAGAGAGATTGCTGTTGCTCACTTATTAGTTAGCCCTGCTTTGATGGTACCTGGTCAATTTCCCCCATCTGTAGATGAATTAATACCAGGAGCTGGTCAGCTATCCAAAATGACAAATGTTCCTTTGTATATCATCATTAACTGTCCCAACTTCATTCTTTCCCCTACAGAGATTGCTGCAGCATTGATGAAGCACTAGCCCTTCTTTACCCCACTTGGTTGGTGAGGCCTGATTGCTGGAATGGTCCATCTCAAGAATCTGTCTAGAAAATTACAGCATTGATGTCAACACAATCCAGGTTTATAAGTTAGTGTTCAAACTCCTTTTTCTAGATTTCTTAATATTTGATTAGAGGATCAAGTTATTGAACTATTAGCATCCCAACTTCCTGCATTGAGTGAAAGAGAAACTATATTTTATTCAGTGTTAAGATAAACAGAAATGTGTACATTTAGGGCCTTAAAACATATTGAGTCCTCACCAGGTATGATGGTCCTGATTCTTTACCATGTTTAATTGGAACAATTTCAAACAATGTACATAGCATCTAGGTCACATCTTATGATGCATAGTAAGTTAACAATGTATAATTGTGGTGATATTGTGTCCCCCAATATATTGTGCATACCATTAAACTTATCTGAGGGTCAGAGAACAGAACAGCCACTATAAAAGGTAGATTATTGAATCTATTTTTATAAAGGAACTACTTGTTTTAAATATTTTGCATTGGATTGGATTTTTCTATATTGTATATAAATTTTTTTTATTGGACTCACCAAAATAAGATAAAAATTAAAGTTTTTTTGTCTAAATTTGTCAAATGTTAATAGATTAGACATTGTTAATGTATATAATGGAGTTTTTTGTCTAAATCTGTCAAATGTTAATGGACTATATAATGTTAATTTAATTCTTGACTGTATATATTGTATATACTTTTTCTTACACTAGTTATATTTTTTTATTTTAGACAAAAAAGGGAAATGTGGTGATATTGTGTCTCCCAATATATTGTGCACCCTAATAAACTTATCTGAGAGTCAGAGAACAGAACAGCTACTAGATTAGATATAGAGGCCAGAAAATGGTAGCACACATGCCTTTAATTCTATCACTTAGGAGGCAGAGATCTGTGTGGATCTCTGTGAGTTCAAGGCCAGACTAGGAACAGAGCCAGGTATGGTGGCACAAAACTTTAATCCCAGCACTTGAGATCTCATGTCTTTGCTCGAGAAAGACACACGTCTTGAATCCCAGAAAATGATGGCCAGAATCACAAAGGTATATAAAGTGTGAAGACCAGAATCTAGAGGCTTTTTAAGTTTTTAGGCTTTTGAGCAGCAGTTCAGCTGAGATCCATTTGGGTGAGGACTGAGAGGCTTCCAGTTTGATGAAACAAAATCAGCTGAGAAATTGGCAAGGTGAATTTGAATGTGGCTTGTTCTGCTTCTCTGATCCTTCAGAATTCACCCCAATACCTGGCTCCCCTGAGTTTTTTTTATTTAATAAGAGTGTTTTGAAATTCGTGTTACATATAATAAAGTTATTTTTTTCAGTTTCCTTTTGAGAAGGAAAAATTATAGTAGAATAAAAGATAATTCTTAAAACTGGTGGTAAATGGAACCCAGATTGAAAAATATATGTCAAAAATGTTAATTTCAAAAACAATTGTAGCTGGGCGTTGGTGGCGCACGCCTTTAATCCCAGTACTCAGGAGGCAGAGCCAGGTGGATCTCTGTGAGTTCGAGGCCAGCCTGGGTTACCAAGTGAGCTCCAGGAAAGGCACAAAGCTACACAAAGAAACCCTGTCTCGAAAAACCAAAAAAAAAAAAAAAAAAAAAAAAAAACTGTAAAATGTTTCTGTTTAAATTGTTGTTTGTTATGTTTTATTATAAAGGCTATCTATTCAATAAATCTTGAGAATAACTTTTTTATCATTTTCGGGAATTATACATGCATATAATGTATTTTGAAACAATACATTCTCCCCATCCTCTCTCTCCTTCATTTTTCTTCTCTGTCTCTCTGTCATTTTTTGCACCTAACTTAATGTGCTCTGTTTATTTTAAACCCACAGAGTTCATTAAGTGCTGCTTACATATGCATGCATTTTGGTCCATCCCTGGGAGAACAGAGAGCCTCTCATACCCTTAAATCACAGAACATGGAGGAGGGGGAAGCTGGTACTGTCCTACAAGCTTCATCCCTAATGGCTCGACGTCATACTACTGAAAAGTGATATGTATACTAGAAGAGGTAGAAATTTACAATCACTCTTACCAAGTTGTGAACCCTGCAAGCTCCAACCATGACTAGGCTGGCAAGTTATGTTCCCTTGCACATTAGTGATATGAATGCTATGGAAGTAACTGATCACTTTTTTTGGCTTGCTGTACAAGACCAAACCTATGCCTGGTACCATTTTTAGTGCCAAACAGCTGTGGTTAGAGAAGTCATAGGCCCTAGAGAAGAACCTACTGCTGTTGTTACCCAAAATAGACATAGTATTAAACCATAGTATTAAGCCTCATGACTTATTATACCCACAAATTACTGTCTCTCTCAACCATCATCTGATGAGATATTTTTAACAGTAGATGGCCATTGACACAGAGAACAAAAATATGTTAACTTGTAGAGATGAACATCATATGGAGTAACCAGCACTAAATTGAGACTCTACATCATACCCTCTCTCCCCAAGTTTGAGAGATCAGCATGGAACAGGCAATAGAAAGACAGTTAGATGAAAAGTTGGTGGAGGGCTAAATCTATACATAAATATTTTTATTAATTTATTCTAATGTGTGTGTGTGTGTGTGTGTGTGTGTGTGTGTGTGTGTAGACAAAATGAGAAGCACTGCATTCCACAAAAGGGAATGGCAACAACACATGTAGGATAAACAAAATATTCTCAAGCTGAGTTAACTCAAGGGATGGAAGAACTTGGGATCAGAAAACAGCATGAAAATTAAATTCCGGAAACCTTGATCAGCTTCTAGATAGTCATTAAGTGTCAACATTAGATTTAAGTGACTTTACTTGATGCTAGAATTATAACAGCTATCCTGAAATTAGGGGATACTAAATAAACATATCAAAAGCCATGTAATGCAGGATTGGACAGATATCTCAGTAGATTGGAAAGATATCTCTTGCAGAGTGCCTGGGCGTTTGGTTCCCAGCACCTGCATGACTGCTTACAATCTCACAACCTTCTGTAACCAGATGTGCAGGGCATCTGGTGCCTTCTTTTGACCTCCACAAACATCAGAAGTTCATGCAGAACACATACATTCAGGCAAAGCACTCATACACACTATAAAAGTTAATGAATCTTTAAAGTCATGTCATGGAGATTTAGGGCTCTGTGTATCTGTGTCTGTCTCTATCTATCTTTCTGTCATTCTGTTTATCTCTCTTTTTCTCTCTCTATCTTTATCTCTCTCCCCTCTCTTTCACTTTCTCTCTCTTTGTCTCCCTACTCAGACTTCAAGTAAAACATACTTCAAATCCCAGCATTTGGGAGGTGAAGGAAAGAGTATCTTGGGTTGGAGACTAGACACAATAAGTATATATAGAAAGACCTTGTCTTTGTACACTGGGGCTGGGGATTTGTAGCTCAGTAGTGGAGCTTTTTCTTCACATGTTAATCACCGGCACTGAAAAATAAAAATAAAGCTTCAGATACTAATGCTCACTATTTCCAATTTCTGTAGCTTGCAAGTGGACCCTCAGGAAACAGATATATATATACAAAGCATAATAATAAAAAGACATGTTTAGAATTTAGAATGAATAATTTAGATATATTAAAGCTATTCATTAATTGATACTGTGTTAACAATATTGTGTCAGTGGCTCCAAATATATTCTCATGTAAGATGTTAATAATAAACTTTTGTATGGTTTAGCAATTCTGTAAGCATATAACTTTTATCAAGTTAAAAGATTACCTAAAATTGCAAGTGAAATTAAAATTTTGCTGATGTTAAAATGTATAATATGTCCTATGTGCTTGCATTTTTACAAACATGCTCGATACAAATTAAACATCCCTCAGATATATGTATGTATGCTCAGTGGAGAATACACTAATTGGTAGTGTTGTCATATTGAGCTCTGCAGACTCTGTTTCTTAGACAAAAGGAATTGATTATCTTGTCATCTTAGAGGCTGGAACCAAGATCTAAATGTTGGTAGAGGTGGGCTGCTTGCATTCTCTGTTCCTTCTCCATGTCATGTGCAGTCTTCCCTTTGGTTTTGGCTAGTCGTCCGTGTCTGTTTATAGTGTTTTTATATCAGCTTCTTCTAAAGACAAGAACCATATTGGATTAGGACCTCCTCTAATGACTTCAAATTACCTTCATTTCTTCTGCAACAACACTACTTCAAAACAGTCATACTCTGAGGTATCAATCTAGGCCTTTTCTGTGAATAAAATTTAGTCCACAAATGAAATGAGAGAAGACATATCAAGATACTAAGAGATACTGCTATCTAATTCATAGTAGAGGAGAGCATACAATTCTGTGTCTTTTATCTTGAATGCTTGTGGACTTAAGTAATGTATAACTCTTTGTGATTATTTTAAGGATCTTATTGGTAAAACACACAGTTCCCAACTGCTGTGAGAATAATTATTTTTTCAAAGACAGCATATGTTGATAAACCAAGAGCATTTTGGATGTATATCCCAGTTACATAAGTTAGAAAAAGTGCATCACTCTAATGTGTTCAAGTTAATAATATTAAAATCTAGAATACTAAAAATTAGATCAAGACCATTGACTATATGTAAATTTAACATCTTTCAGTAATAACCAAACTCAAAGAAAAATCTACAACTACATGTATTAGAATCCTGTCTTCCACTAGAATGAGACCATTTGCTCCCAGTTCTCAGAAAAAAAAAGTAGAGTAGCCATTATTACTAGAGCAGGAGAAATGACTCTTTATCTAGGAGCTCTTACTGCTCTTCCAAAGCACTCGAGTGCATTTCCCAGCATCCAAGTCAGGTGGCTCACAGTTGCCTGCATCTCCAGCTTTAGAAAATCCCCTGGTCTCTCTGGACTCCTTGGACATGATCCCTCACATGCAAATACCTACCCAAAGAAACATAATTGAAAATAATAAAATAAATATTTTTTTAAAAAATGTTACTGATAATTAAAAGTGCATTTTGTGAGATTGTGGTTATAAGTTATTGGTAGATCTCATGCTTAGCATGTGGTAGGCCAGAGGCTGTTTAATCCTCAGCATCTCATACAAAAAGATATTTTATAACTATTGATTTGTTGTGTAATAGTTTCCCTAGAGATCGAAACATTGCATTGTTCTGAGAAGATTCATAGAAGGAAGATAGACAACTCAAAGTGGCTTCAGAAGTCCCTGAAACTGACTAGATTCACTAGGGCTCCCCCTACCAAAGTAGACAACAAAAGTTGAGAATACCTCTCAGGCCAACAAAGCAATGAAGGCTCTCAGACAAGCAAATCTGTCTGTTCAGAAACTCTGAGACCAGATGAGCTGCCTGGAAGAAACAGAAGCCAGACCAGCTCCTTAGAAGAGGTTTACACCAATATGGCACCTAGAAAGGACACTTTCCAACCTATTGAGCTGCCTGCAGACTGTGTAGTATACTCCAAGTTCCCAGGTTTGTGAGCTTTCACCCATGCTGGGGTAGGCTGTGTTGATGAAGCTGTTTTGGGTTATTTCTGCTCCGATAAGTAACCCCTCACCCAAACTCCTATAAGTAATCCCAATTAAACCCATTGGTTCACCAGGTTGGGCCTTGGTGATATCCATACTTTGAAGGTCATGGACTCTATTTAAGTGTTACAGCTTTGAGGGAGAAAGCTTCCCCACTTGAGGCATTGCGGCTCTAATGGGGAAATTTCTCCAATGGAAGTGTTACAGCTTTGAAGGGGAAGGCTTCCCTGCTACAAGGATTGCACATCTGGAAGGAACGGTGTTGGGACATCCCAGAGCCCTGGATAACTGACATTACGGAATTCTTCCCTCTCCCTGGTGTTCTGCCTTCTATCAATGAAGTCAGTGCTTATGTTTCTTTTACAACAAAACATTGAGGCCAGGTCAACCAGATTCTCTGAAGCTACTAGTCAAAATTACCTTTTCCTCTTACAAAATGCTTTCTCTTGTTTTGTTTTTATTATGGTAAGAGAAAACTGACTATCAAAAGGCTGAAAATTGTGGGACATTTTTAAATAATTTGTTTAATACCTGACAGAATGAGCAGAGAAAAAAATCAATATGCATTTGAAAAACTCAACTAAACATCTTAAAGCAAGTGAAAATTGGAAGGTTGTATTAAATACTGCTTATCTTCTCTTGAAGATTCTTTACTGAAAATAAAAAATCCCACCACACTCTAACCTACAAAGCTAGCAGCAGTAATTCTCAAATGAGTGGGATATACAGGTTTTTATACCACCCTCATACACTTAACAAACCAATCACCTGTTTTTGCCTTGTTGGTGGACTTATCAAATATCCAAAGTAAGTAGTATGATGAGTGCCTTAGGTATTAGAACAGAACACCATCTGTCAGCAAATACAGCACAGTTATACAATGAAGAGAATAATACTAGAAAGGTTTTGACCTCTTGTCAAATTTATCAATTATACAGAAACATACATTCATAATATTACAAATTAAAAAAAATGTTTACTTCTGCAAAATGGTGTCTTCTGGAGGTTATATGATCCTTGCTTACATGAATGGACAGCAGTCATGGCAGACTGTATGAGAGCATACCAAACAATACAAAAAGATGGATGAGGGAGAGGAGATCACATCTAATCTCTAAATGAGAATTATTGGCACTTGATGACTGTTTATTTTTCTTCATGGGTGTGACCTTGTGTAGGTTGCCCAAGTCCAGTGGATAGCCCTACATCAGGACATGTATGGGCATCTCTAAGTGCAGTAAGTAGTTTACACATATAAAAGAGATAAAGAACATGAATTGGAAGGAGAAGAAGGAGTATGCTCTAAGAGAAGATTGTGGAGGGCAAATGTGGTAGATACGAGTAAAATATGTTATACATCTGTATGACATCCTCAAAGACCAAATAAAGAAAATTGAAAAAAATCTTTCTTAAAAGTAATAATGAAAATTATAAGAGAGTTAGATAGTTTGATTAATGTACACAAAGTGATATTTAAAATTAAAAAGAAAAACTAGCTGTACTATGGAAAACTTTATGATGATTGATTTCATAAGTTACATAAAAAACATTTTATGGGGAAAATGCAAATTACAGCCACTGGCACAAGAAAGGAGATACATATAAAACTCAAAAAGTTGTAAACAACAAACAAGGGGCCTGCTTATTTTATGGTTGAGTTTAAGTCATACGGGTAATTTCAGTTTTAAACTAAATCTTATAGATATTATACATGTAATAAAAACTAATATTGACCAATGTAAGTCTAGTGCTAAGAGATTGTTGACTCTAAAACTATGGGTAATTCGATGAGAAAGTACATATAAATGTAGCAGAATAACTTTCAATTTTAAAATGTAGTAGTATATAGGAGATAATGCATTTTAATTTTTAAATTTTATTTCTGTAATGTATATGCAGTAACATTATAAAAAATAAGAAATTACTTTTAAAAATATTTTTTTTGCATTTAAAAATTGTTAAGAAACCCTACATAACCGGGATCGACCTGGTAGACTCAGTCCAGGCAGGTCCAGTCCCCCCGTCCCAGACCGAGCCAAGCGTCCCTGCATAAGTCCCAGGATTCAAACAGCCAACTCATGCAATGAGCCCAGGACCCGGCACCAACGCACAGCTGCCTCCCAAACAGATCAAGCCAAATGACTGTCTCACCCACTCAGCGGACCTGATACAGTTGGGGGCCCCTCAGCCTTTGGTTCATAGATCCTGTGCTTCCATTCATTTGGTTATTTGTCCCTGTGCTTTATCCAACCTTGGCTTCAACAATTCTCGCTCATATAAACCCTCTTCTTTCTCACTAATTAGACTCCCAGTGCTCCACCAGGGGCCCAGCCGTGGATGTCTGCATCCAGATTCCTCAGTCCTTGGATGGGGTTTATGGCACAACTATCAGGGTGTCTGGCCATCTCATCACCAGAGTAGGTCAGTTCCTGCCGTCTCTCGACCATTGCCAGCAGTCTTTTGCGGGGGTATCTTTGTGGATCTCCGTGGGCCTCCCTAGCTCTCTGCTTCCTCCCCTTCTCATGTGGTCTTCATTTACCATGGTCTCCTATTCCTTGTTCTCCCTCTCTTTTCTTGATCCAGCTAGGGGAGATCTTGATCTGGAGGAGTTGGGAATGGGGGGTGGGCTGGGGGGAGGGGGAGGGGAGCGAGAGGGGGAGAACAGGGGAATCTGTGTCTATTATGTTGAACTGAATGGTGTTGTAAAATAAAAAAAAGAAGTGTTCTAACATAAAAAAAGAAACCCTACATAAACAAAATATAAAGTATCATTATAAAAATTTAATGTCAATATATTTTATGAAATAGATGAAATTTCTTTTAAAAGACTGAGTAAAACTGACCTAAGAAAAGCAAAAAATCTATAGTGCCCTGATTACTGTAACATAAATTGTCTGTATAAGTCAAATGTCACTGGACAATATTCCCTGACTATGTTGGATCTCCACTGAGTTTTCACATTATTAAGGAGACTGTAATATCAATATGTGTGCCTGGTGCAGGGCATGGTAGAAGAGGACATTGGATCCCCTTGCATGTGTGTGTGCTGGAAGTTGAACCTGCATTTTCTGGAGTAGTAGGCAGTGCCCTTCACTCACAATTCAGTTTCCAAGCCACTGTACTGAAGATTTTCGAAAATTAAAATAGAGTTAAATTCTCCTAACTTGTGTTTTGGGGTCATCTTCATCACCTTTTACCTGAAGTTGATAGATGCCAGTGCTTAGAAGGAAACTTAAAGCCCGTGTCTCTATAAACGATGTGAAACATCCCACAGAAGATAAAATGAATTCTGGTGATATATGAGAACAATAAGTCATGAGAAGCTAATATTTATTTTAGAAAAAAGATTAATAATCTTTTAAATGTTATTGTACTTCAATATATTAACAGAAAATAGGAAAATATCTAAGGAAAAAGAAGAATTTGAGATAATTAATATATTCAAAGTGTTCCAAATTATGCCAACAAAATTTTCTTAGATGAGAGAGAAAAATTATTACTTTGACAAGATTATAATAAAGCAAAAATTTAACAAGAAACTAATAATGCTGTGTTTTGTTTTGATATATTAAAAGCATTTATCACTGGTGTCAGAAGGCACCAAAGATTGTTCGCCATTTTTATACTTTTAAATATTTTATTGGAAGTAAAGTGAAAGAACTAAAATATAAAAAGAAAATTCATTGTATATGTGCACAAATTTATTGTATTTTATATTTTTACATCATTTATAAAAATATTTGAACATAAATAAAAACATCACACACACACACACAGGTTAATCAGATCCAAATACTATATAGCTTAATGAGCCTATACTCAACTCAGTTAGAATGGGCATTCTAAACAGAAGCTGTGAAGCTTAACATTAAACAAGTTGTTATTTTCAGTTTTAAGTATGTTTTTTCAAAATTATTAAAAGATAAACCATATTAAAAGAAAAATGAATCAAATTTAAATTGTTTGAAAAATGAGGAAAAGAAGTTGCAGTCAAAGATGTTTCAATTGTCTTATACAGAATAATACAAAGAAGAGACAAAAATGTTATCAGAATAGTAACTATTAATAAGCATACATACAATGTTTTTGAATAGAAGGTGAAATAGTAATATTATTTTATATGCCTGTGATAAATAAATTGGAAATAGTAAATTACCATTTCTTGTAGCACAAATCACCAAATGCTTAGGTCTACACTTGGGTCCTGAATACCAGAGTCTAGTCCCAGCCAGCTACCATACAGAATTTCAATTGGCTTTAAACTGTATCTAGTAATCTCTGATAGGTTCCCTGTAACTGTGTGATACCTTATCTATGGCCCTTCAATTTATTTTATTATTTTCCTTCTAGCTTTGCACCAGTTATTAAAACTAGATCAAATTATTCAATCCCATGAAACCTGCAAAATCATTTATTACAAAGAAATTCTGGAGAAATTAAATGAAATAGTTGAGGAGATTCAACATAGAACCTCTGTTCTGTGTTCTTTCTTTGCCTTTGCTGGCTTGTCCTCCTTTGCAGTCTTTGTACTCCTGTCAAATTGTCACAGTTCTTTGGCTTCCTTAGAGAGCTAAATTACTTGAACAGCTTGATTATTAAATCAGTTTGAATATTTCTTAAATGCATACCTCTAGTATTGACATGTAAACACAGGAATGGTTTCTTACTGTCTACAAAATGTGCATTTTCATATGTCTACCACCTTCGTGTCTATAAATATTCCAACTATTTTTTTTCACTTTATCTTGTTAATCATTTCTCCCAGAAAAGATTCTCTTCTAGTGTGATGCATTCGGATTCTTCATCCAGGGGACCTAGGTAATGTTCAGTTCTTATAATAATTATTTCAATGTTAAGACAAGGAGTTGTTAGGACAGCTAACTTTCTCTTTTTATACAACTTAAAACATCCTAATGAACACAGAATGTTCTTATATATGAGCTATTAACTGAAAATTTAAATGCATAAGTGACATCTCATTGAAGCATCAAATAATCTGTTTACTTCACTGTAGTCAGAATAAAATCCTGTCTTAAAGTGTAGGGGGAAAAATGGTGTCAGGGAGCTAGCAATTTTGCTGAAAAGAATATCCAAATTCAGAGACACAAGACTACCAAGCCCTGAATATCTTAAAAAGACAATTACACAGGCTTTAGAGGTATTTTCTAGTTTGTAGTGTAGATCACACAATCACCAGCGTCTTTGTGCATTTATAACTGCCTGGAGAATAGACTAACGTGGAATGATAATGTGTGTATATTTTAGCTAGCAATTCTTTTGATAAACCTGGGGAAGAAGATGGGGAATTAGAGAGGCGAATGAGAGATCCTCTGTGTGCTGGGAATAGCAAATGAGCACACTGCTATTGCTTCCATTTGGATAATGGGGCTATCTGTGACCACTGTTATCTACTCTCCAGGCAGCTGGATGGCAGCACAGAGGTAAAGCTGCTATATTCTTCCCTGATTTAAAAAAAAAAAAAAAGTCTTTCTAAGCTCTGTCCCTAACATCCGCGGACTATTTCCAAATTGCAGTGAGAAACACCACTCATCTGGTATAAGCCTACTTGCCATACACAGTAGCTTTGAACAATTCCAATATATTCTCCTGAAACATCCAGGCATGTGCTCACTGTCTCACAATGCTGTCATTAAAGGAAAATCATGCAAGATAAAATGCAGAATAGGTGGACCTGTAATAGCCAGCATCTTCACAATAGCCAAAGTGCTGCATGGATTAGCACTCATTTTCTGTAAAAGCTCACAATGAATAGGAAGGGAATTTAGGGCATGAAAATGAGGGTGCAGTGTACTGTGGAGTTGCTCTAAAGCAACCACGTCTGTCACATGCATCGGCTAGCTTCAACTATTTCTTCTTTAATGTGTAAGGAAAAACTTAAAACATCAAATCCGAAAAACTGAAAAAAAAATCAAAGTGACTTGAACAGTTAAACTTTTTCCTCTTCTTGACTTTTATTTTTATGCAACCACTGCTTTTCTAATTCCACAATTGCTAAAACACTGCATATAACAATAACTACTAAAGCTTATCATCATATTAACAAAGCATGCATCCTCATTTCTGCATCTATTTATGTGTATGCATTGCTATATTTCATATACATATATTGTAAATTACAATTACTTTAAAAATATTTGATGTGAAGGAGAAATAGCACAAAATGGGGCAGTCAGAGAAAGGTAAACTCTTGAGGCTCACTGGTCAGCAAGTATAACTTGGCAAGTTACAATCCAGTATGATAATAAATCTTAAAAAATAATGGAACTAGTACCCAAAAAACAACATCCGAATACACACACACACACACACACACACACACACACACACACACACGCACACTCACACACCCCTCAGTTTCTGATTTACTGATAACCAATTCTCAGTTTGGTTTGAAAGTCAAAACAGGAGTCACTTAGAATAGTAAAGTTTGCATGCATATCTTTAACAATCAAGCAGCCAGTTCAACATGATTACCCTAAAACAACCAACAAAATTGCAGATTTGTCAGGTCAACAATGCATATGAATCTGATTGTCTCTACCTTCCTTTCTTTGTTGTGCTATAGGCTGAAGACCTAATCCATTATATTTTTTGGTAGCCCCAGCAATAAAATAACAAGAGAACAAGATTATTCTTTCAAAGTGAAAAATAATTCTCCATTCTAACATTATAATGCAGTGGTACATATTTGAAGAAACATGCACAAAGTGCTACTGGCATATTTAATTGGTGACAACCATAGAGGCATAGCTTCATTGACAGTCCTCAAGTAGACTGATTTGAGAGGCAGAGAGGCTGCTCTCAGCAAAGTAAGGAAGTGGGTGCTGCCTGTCTTGTAAACTTGTATATAGCCTAAATATAGATAGACATACGTGTCTATATATGCATTTTGCATATAATTTCCCCTCCTCATAAAATATGAGATCCATGGACCAAAATAATTCTGCAAATTATCAAAAAAGAGATTCATAAGAACTTGGTAGTTCTTATGTTCCTCTTTCCCAAAGACAATGTCCACATGAAATGATGGAATCCACACCAAAAGCTGGAACCTGTGTTTGGCTGATACCACCTCCCCTTCTCTCTTCCAGAAAGTCACTTTATAATGATTTGAACAAATACTTTCCTGTTAGTCTGTACCCTGGAATACACACACACACACACACACACACACACACACACACACACACACACACACACACACTTACACTCTTTCCCTGCCTGAGGCTATGTTTGCATGTAGTTAGAGCAGTGTTGCACACAACAGGAGGAGCAGCTGGATACCAAATAAGATGTGAACTATCATCAAACCCAACTGGAATGTCCTTTTTTCACAAGTGGACACAGATAAAATCCCAAGATAATGTTAAGATAATGTTGTGTGGCTAAAAGGATAACCCTGCACAATAGCAAATTATTTTGTTATCATTAAAAAGCAGTGAGTTTCTCTGAATAATATACAGTAGTAATCCAGATAGCACCTTCATTCTTAGTTACCTAATAAGCTAATTTAACTCCACTGCTTATTTAATTAAACCATTTTCATACAAGTGAAGTAAGTGGTGATGTCATGGTATAAATTAAAATCTGAGAAACAAAGGTTACAAACATTATCCACAGAAGCTTTTTGCTAATTTAGGTTGATAGCATTTATATTTATATTTAAGTTGTATTCATAATTATCATGATAAATGCTGAAACAGAGTGCTGGCGTGCATCATCTCATATTCTATCTTTGGGTTAAAAAGAAATACTTCTAAGGTGATCCTAATATGTATCTAAAGTAGAGAGTGATCAATGTCTTTACAGGATAGATTATTGCAACATCACTTTCATTTGTAGTATTGGTTCAATAGAATGTCCAGTTTCAAATATTAGCAATTATTTTTAATTAAAATGGTCTTAAACATAGACTTTTCTGCCCTGGTGGAGTCAGCCTTGGGAAAGATCTGAGTAGAGAAAATGTCAAGAGTCTGGCTCTTGTCTGTTTTCTACCTACCTCCTTCTCAAATTCTAAGTTGTTATCTGTCCCCAACTTTCTGAAACCTAAAGGGTATTTGTTTTTAGTTCATCTATAAGCAGAATATATGGCACCTCTACTTGCAACTAATTTGCTCTTCTCCTAAATATCCCCAGAAAGACACAAGCAGTATTTACCCAGTCCAGCACAAATATGGGCCCGTTTCTCAGCTGAATTTCATGTTTGACATAAACCCCAAGCTAGTGTGTCTGTTGGCTTTAAATTTCCAGACAGAAGTCAAGTACTAAGCTACTCTGTGTCCTGGAAACAGGAAATAAGCATGTGCCTAATGCTTGAGTGGTGACTTAAATGATTACTACCTTTCCAATTTGGAGTTACTAGACTACTAGGAATTCACCCAGCACCAATTCCAAGTCATCTTCATAATGGTCACTTCTCCAGACATACTGCTGATGTGGAGTTAGCAGTCATCAAGGTTCTGGAAGTAATAACTTTATATTTTTACCCTAGTATATTATCACACTGTACAACTAATAGGCACATTTCTAAATTTATCACAGAAAACAGAATGCATTTATATATACCAGGTAAAAAGCACACTATAATTATTTAGTGTAGCTTTAATAAATATAAAAAATAGTTAATATTATCATAAATATTTTCATAAATGTTGCTGAAAATATTTATGTCCTGAGTGGGACTGTGTTACAAAATCAGTATTAGTGCAAACATCAGAATGACATGGAAGTAAATATGATTTCTTGGGCACTACCATCTTATAATACTCAACACAAATATCAAAGGGCTAATATTCTTACACAGATGGCACAGTTGCTTGGAGATCTCTTCCTTCTGAATGTTTTCCCTGAGTTCAGCAGCAAAGGGATTTGCTCAAAAAGGCACCAATATCACTATAAGCTTGGCATCTCTGCCTTGCTAAAATAGCAGTAAACCATGATTTTATAATAATCTTAATTCTTTAAAGCATTTAACATCTGTTCTTGGGTGAGAAGGTAAATGAAGAGGAAATATCCACATAAGATTTTGAAGCGAAAGGGGAAATTAGCAGATGTGCATGTATTCCTCTGAAGGATGGATGGAAAAAGTCTTTCCAGATTTACATAAATTAGCCTAAACAGCTGCCTCCTGTTCCACTAGTTGATCCAATCTGAAACTGAGGAATTGGAAAGGAAGAGTAAAAGATATAAAAACCATTACTCCTCACAAATGATATTAAAAGAAACATTCTGAGTTAATCACTCATGGCAATGTATCAGGAGCAATGACTTTGATCATTTCCTTTTGTCTCTTCATAGACTTTTTCTTTTCAAAGAAAATCTTTTTTTTCCTTTGAACTGTTTTCAAATTTATAATTGAAGACAGAAAAAGCATGTTAGTGGACAAAAAAAAACACTGAAAAGTTTGAAATCAATGTGCCTTTAATATTCGTGAAGGGTGTTTGCAGTTTGCAGGCAAATACAGTGGAGTAGGACAGAGAACAGAAATGAGAGCAAAATCACATATAAATTGCAACATTGAGGACGCCATTTTGGTCTTGAGGGAACCATTTATCTTCTCCATTTTTAGGCATTTGGTTTGTTACATTGGTTTATAAACATTAGCTTAATGAGAAAAAGTAAGAATACAGTAATAATGTTTATGCATTGGCTACAAAAATGTACATCTTGAAATGTTTATATGCTCTCATCATTCTTCATGAACTCTTACGATAGCCTCCTGCATTACAAAGCCAGATAGATGAAGTATACAGGTAGCTTCCAGCTTGGCTACATAAACTTATTATTATTTTTTTGAAAACTGTCTATTTTTTTTTTTGTGGACAACTCTGAACAGATTTCATTGTTCACTACTCTTGAAAACATGGGCATCATGAATGTGTTACTAAGTACAACACCCTAATCAGCATTTGTCATCCTTTCCCACTAACTGTTGATACTGTCAATGTATCATTTTGTGTTGACAGTACTGTGAGAGTTTCCCAATTAGTTGTCCCAGTTTGTTTTGGTAGAGTTTTGCTATCCAAAGCCTTATGTGACAGTGTGAATTGGAAGGTTGTTAATTCATTTGAAGTACTGTGGAAATATAAGGGGCTCTGGAGACTAGTAAATCCAAGTGCATTAATTTGCTTTAATTGTCAAGTAACAAAAGTAAAAATGTGAAGTCCGTATACTGTCAAGTCTTCAGGTTTGTGTCTGCTTCATCTTAATCATGGAGACTATTTTTTATTGTTCTTAGGACTGTCTTCATGTTACTCTTCAACTTCAGAATAATAATGTAAACCCCTGCAGGGATCTTCATTTGTGAATCTCAGTCACTATGAGGATGAGCTCCTGTCTTTGTTTGGTAGGTGGGTGCCCCACTATTGAAGCATAAAGTGGGCACATTAGTACAGAACTTCCAGCCTTGGGCCCCAAACTATCGTGCTCTCCAGTCCCTGATTAAAGAGCATTTTCCAAAACAGGGTAGGTTGTTTGCCTCTGAGAAAAGTCTCTACATTAAGGAATGGAATGGTATTTGGCTCCTGTAAACATCTTGAAAAAGAGAACAGGAAGAGGCAGTCTGTATTCTATTGCCATTTTAATGGGTGTAAATTCAGTAATATAAAATTACTCCAATGTCTGTGAAAGATTTATTGTTTGTAAAATTAATTGACATAGTTATGGCTTATTTTAATCTTTCATCTTTAATCTTTCCCCCATTAAATTGTCTGCCTCTTTATTCATTCCAGGTCTTACTAAGATAAGTCAATTCCAGCATGGAGAAGGTGACCCTTTGGTCTGACATCTAAAGCTGAATACCCAGAATATAAATATTATTCTTACTTGAAAACATTTTTCTCTCTTCTTCTTTTGACATCTTCTTTAAAATGGTTTATAACTTCCATTTATAATTGACTTATTCTTTCCATGGTTTTTTAATAAAAGTTACACTTAATATTTGATCAAAAATTTCTCTTATGAATCACTAGTCTATCAATACCATGAAGGGAATTCCATTTTTGTCCCTGAAAGTATATATAATATGCTATATGTTTTCTTTATCCTTTCCATCAAGATCATTCTCGACACCAAAATCTGACAAAGGAAACTTTACTCCCCTAGATTCAAATAAAATGACAATTCCTGTTAGTAACTAGAAGGTTGTGAAGCTGCTTTATACACCAAGGATCTTATGGTTCATAAACTACTGTGAATAAACCTGGAACCAAACAACATAAGCAGAGGAAAAGCGAGTGTGGCTTTGTCTTGTGCACTCACCAGGCATTTTTCTTCCACATATGCTGTCATATTCATCAGATGAGAGGGCCAGCTGTGGTTATAGATGGATATTAAGGAAGACATTTCTAATTTTCTTCACTAGAGGAAAGCAGGTGTAACCTTACCAACATAATAACTGAAAAAAAAATGAGTGAAAAGAAATCATGTTTTATAATAACATTTTTCATGTAGGACTAATATGGAATATTCTCTCATGCTGCACTGCTAAATATAAAACCATGTTTGAAACAATTTATAATAAACTTTACAGTGAGACTTTCATTTACCATGTTAAGAAATGCTACACACTTATGATTAAATTCTGTTCTTAGAAGTTAATGCACAGTACATTTGGAGGGAATAAATATGGAAACATATGAAACTTTCAATGATACCTCAAGGCCTGTCTCACAAAGGAACAAATTGCCATTTAAATTCCATGGGCCTGCCTGTTGATAACATTCTTAGCTCACGTGGAAAAGAATTAATTAGTTTAACAAGATATTCCTTTATTGATAAAGGACACTCAGGAAAAGAGTCAAAGGGAAGTTAGAATACTGGAAGTCTCTACAGAGGACATATTTTTATCTGCAGATTAGATTAGGATGCTGATACGGCAAGCTTTACAACATGGGGTTGGCTAATGGACTTAGGAAATATTTGAGTCTGGAGCCTTTGGGAATGAAACTCAAGAAAATGTCTGGGACAATTATCTTTCTCTTTTGTAATCTGCTCTTTGTTATTGTGTTTAGATTGATAGTGGGCTTTCTGCTAGACCAGTGGCCTATGACAACAGGCTAGGGAGATAACAGCGATGCGAGACTGTGAAGACTGCAGACAAAATGTGTAGCTGACGAAAATGACAAGTCTGTACTGATAACCAGAATCATAAAATGGAATCCATTCCCAATGTCCCTTAGCAATAAACGTTGAATCAGAACGTATAATTCTACAAGCTTGTTGGACAAAACTGATGAAAACCCCCACGTTCTGACATTCTTTCAACCACTAAGAATTCCACAAGTGACCTTACAGCTCCAAGAATGGCTCACTTTCCCTCAGTGTATCACATTTCTTTTCTGTCTTCACTTGTACTGTTTTGTGTTTCAATGAAATAATTTTGATTCTATGATTTACTTTATATTGCGGCATGGTCAATAATGTTGCTTATCATTTTACAGCAAGTGTATTAGTCTATCAAAGCATGAACTTAATTTAAGAAATTATGGGAAGCCATTACACAGTTAACTGAGAATTTACTTCATACACAATGGTGCATTTTCTATTGTGAAATTAATCCTTTTTGTTCCCATCAGAGTACTCACTTCAAAAATAAAAAGCAATATGAAAACTCTTCATTGCACTTTAATAACCCTAGTCCCTTGCATTTGAGACAGATGGCTGCTATGTGATTAGTAATAGACTTATCAGTTTGATATATGTGTTAGATAAAATTATTAAATTATGAAGAATACAGGGAAGACAGTATGGTAAATTTCTTAGTTGATAATCTGCATTGGTTTTCAATTTATGTTAAGTGATTAATGTGAAAATGCAAGGTGGTTAGAGACACAGGGCCCCACTGAATGTAGAACATATGGGTGGAAAATATCACTCAGAAATCACTAGTTCATTAATACCATGAATGGAAGTGTACACTGTCAAATCATAAAATGCTGAAAGACAAAATTCAAGTTCTATATAAGTAAGAAGATATTTTGTATCTTGAACTCAAAGCCACAACACTGTAGAAATGCCACTTCTTAATTTGTCTCATAAATTTAGTGATTGTGTTAGTTTGGCTATGAAGTACATGTGTTAAAAGCATGGTGCCTAGATGGTGATGGTATTTTGAAAGGTTTTAGAAATATTTGGAAGTGGAGCCAAGTTGAATGAAGTAAGTCACAAAAGTTGAGTGAGCACTTGGGGTATAGTATCCTTCATCCTTTCCGGCCATGTCTTCTGGTTCCTATCCAGCCACAAAGTAAATGTCTCTCCTTTCTGTGTGCTCCTGATACCACCATATTCTGCCCAAGCACATGAAGTGAGCAATCATGGAATGGAGCCTCTGAAACTGTGAGGCAATCAATCAGTCAATTAATCAATCAAACCCCCAAACAAAACAACAACAACAACAAAACCAAAACATTTCCTTCTTTTTCTGTAAGGTATTTATTTTATAACCATACTGAAAAATTAACAGTAACAGTTTCAGCACTTTTCAGATGTTCAGTTAAAAAAAAAAAACCTAATCACAAATAGCAACAAACTAGTAACAAATTTTGAATGAAAGAGATACAGAATCATCAATGTAATTCTGAAAAATAGAAAGAAAAGCAGATGGAAGCCTCATTTTTTTTTTGCGTGCGTGTGCGTGTATGTGTGTGTATGTGCGTATGTGTGTGTTGTGCATGTTGTGTGTGTGTGCTGTGTATGTGTATGTGTTTGTGTTGTGTGTATGTGTGTGTGCTGTGTATGTGTGTTCTGCATGTTGTGTGTGTTGTATATGTGTGTGTTGTGTATGTGTGTGTGTTGTGTGTGCTGTGTATGTGTATGTGTGTGTTGTGTATGTGTATGTGTGTGTTGTGTATGTATATGTGTGTGTTGTGTATGTATATGTGTGTGTTGTATATGTGTATGTGTGTGTGTTGTGTGTGTATCGTGTATGTGTATGTATGTGTGTTGTGTATGTATATGTGTGTGTTGTGTATGTGTGTGTGTTATGTGTGTATGTGTGTGTGTGCACGTGATGAAATTGCAGTTATGAAGAAGGCATTCCATTTTTGAAAGACAACACACATACATTATGAGACACAAAAGGGACACCAAATGGGAATCAATAGTGGACCCAGAAGGAAGAAAACCTCTAACAAAAGAGCTAAAACAATCAATTGGAAAAGGTGTTCTTTCCTGGAGGGTGTCTGGACAATTAGACACTGATCCAGAAACAGGTAGCCTCTGTGGTATAAAGCAAAACAAAAGATTGTGCCTAAATATAAGACACAAAACTGAAAAGTTTCTAGGAGAAAAAAATAGAAAAGGATTGTGGTGTGTAATGTTTATATTTCTTAATGGACTTTTGATGTAAATTAGACAGAATTTAATGAACTTTATTGAAATTAAAACATTTACTCTGTGAAGAAAACTAGTGAGAGTAAGAAAGGTAGCGCATGCAAACAGGAGTATATGCAACATGTTTGATGAGGACCTCAGAAATAAAACACATGTAAACAGCTTCTCTCCAGGTTCCCCAAGCCCCGCAGTCCCACAATCCACTTATAAAATAATCACTCAGACGCTTATATCACTTATAAACTGTATGGCCGTGGCAGGCTTCTTGCTAACTGTTCTTTTATCTTAAATTAACCCATTTCTATAAATCTATACCTTGCCATGTGGCTGGTGGCTTACCAGAGTCTCTACATGCTGCTTGTCCTGGCGGTGGCTTCAGTCTCTCACCCCCAGCCTTCCGCTTCCCAGAATTCTCCTCTCTCCTTGTCCCACCTACCTCCTGCCTGGTCATTGGCCATCAGTGTTTTATTTATATAGAACAATATCCACAGCACTTCCCCTTTTTTCTTTTTTTTAAAAAGGAAGATTTTAACTTTAACATGGTAAAATTACATATAACAAAACAATTACCGAGCAAGAATTATAGTTACAATATTAAAGAAGATGTCCTATCTATCTTATATTTGTGAGTCTAAGGTTTTATATCTAACTTATCTTTTATCATAACTGAGGAAATTACAACTATCTAGTTTTCAACCACATCAAAGACCTGAGAAGGAACATAATGGTACCTGAGAAATGGTAGACGGATGCAAGCAACTTCGGGAATCTTGCAAGAGTAGACCAAGACAGCTGGCAGCCTGGACAATCACCTGATGTTTCTCAGCATTGTTGGTGCATTCAAATTGGCTACAGGCCTAGAGTATCTGACAGACCATTTTCAGAAGCAGGAATTCTGAAAGACCATCTTACCCTGTCTTGGCAGAGTACAGTGGTCGCTTTCCTTGTGTCCCGCTTGTCCAGAAAGGACAGCATTGCATTTGTACTGTCAGCCGTCAAGGCAAGGGCAGTTCTTTGCCCAGTAGGCCATTTTGTGCCAAAAAGACAAACTTCCAAATGGAAATGTCTTAGAAGCCCAACATTCTCTCGGGATCAATTGGTGCAGCCAGGAGCAATTGTGTCTCACATCAACAGAATTTTAAGTTATTTAAATGCCATATTCTCTAGGTCTATGAAGTGTTTGAAGATTACCTATCTATCTGAAATATATCTATGTATACCTAGAAGACTTAACTAACATGGCTACAAATATGATTATCATAGATGACTGATTATTAATCTATTTTTAATCATCCATTACAATTTTAAATGAGTTAAACATAATACCTCAAACAAGAATAGAAATATATATATATACAGTATAACAAAATTAACTTTAAGTTTGTATTAATAAACTAAAATTTTTACCAATGTAAAACATTTTAAACATAAACTAAAATCTATACCAATGTAAAACATTTTAAACAAGTTGTTCTTTAAAAGTAGGTTCATTAATCTACCCTTTTATCTTATCATCTCCATATCCTCTTATATATCTATATTATATCCCCTTTTCTTTTTTAGAAAGAGATCACATTTATAATCAACCTGTTTTAAATAAAAATATTGGTTTCTCTCTGTCCCACACCAGAGGGCTCTTCTGATTTGGGACACAAGAATCTCTTAACCATTTTTTTTTTTAAAGCAATATGTCTGGGTTTAGAGGGGGAATGAGCCAATTCTACCTCTAAAGCCAGCTTGGTATATTTGGGAATTTGGGCATAGCATGTCTTACTACTTCCTGCTGGAGGGGGGCGCTGTATCTTATGGGGATGCAAAGAAAATTTTAGACCTATGGGTAGTCCGTGAGGCTGTATTGTTCAAACCAGTTGCCTTGAAACCGCTCTGGATGTTGGATCATCTGGGCCATGGTGTCATCGGAGACCTTTCAGGGGTCTTGGCTGGTGAAACCTGATGTATCTCAATCTGGAACAAATCCATAGCCTCTGGCTTTCTGTGGAAACAAAAGCAGAACCTCTTTTCCAAAGCAACATATCCTTAAATCCAAATTTTGAAGTCAAGTTACCTTTAAAATATACATATTGGTTTAATTCAACATCTTTTTTGATCAAATGTTTTTTTGCAGTTAAAAATACCAAAGACAACACAATCCAGATTGTCTGTGTAATATCCATCTTTACGTGTCTTTTTACATTAATTTTTTGTCTCTTTCAAGCCTACGTATATTTTACACACATTGTAAACGATGTTATCTGAATCAGTCTTTTTGTGAGCCTATTGCTTTAAACTGCATCCTTCTAAGCCTGAAACAGCGCTGTGGCTGCTGGCTCCGCCCACTTCAGCTTCCCAACATGGCAGTGGTACGTTTTCCGCCAGCTCTGGGAGTCATCAAGTCTCAGAAATAGTGGGTCTAAGCTTTTATCAAAGCAGCATGTAGCCCAGAAACCTTTTTTTAAAAAAAATACTAGTAAAGACTAAATCTACTACACAGCATAATGTGCCTCTGGCAGACCCCTCATTCCCGCCATACTGCCGGTCAAACACACTCGCCAGGAACCCGCCAGTGTTCAAACCTGCGTTTTGCGGCGTCTACCTGCTCATATGAGACAAGAAGCAGGAACCTGGTTTTGGCTCTGTTTAGAATTGGTTATTAAATATTCTCAGGTTTAAGGTGGAAACTCGAGCCGTTGGGCGCCATTTGTAGCTGGAGGGCTTCTCTCCAGGTTCCCCAAGCCCCGCAGTCCCACAATCCACTTATAAAATAATCACTCAGACGCTTATATCACTTATAAACTGTATGGCCGTGGCAGGCTTCTTGCTAACTGTTCTTTTATCTTAAATTAACCCATTTCTATAAATCTATACCTTGCCACGTGGCTGGTGGCTTACCAGAGTCTCTACATGCTGCTTGTCCTGGCGGTGGCTGCAGTCTCTCACCCCCAGCCTTCCGCTTCCCAGAATTCTCCTCTCTCCTTGTCCCACCTACCTCCTGCCTGGTCATTGGCCATCAGTGTTTTATTTATATAGAACAATATCCACAGCAAGCACCTCTTGCTTCCATCCATCCCTGGTGCATGAGCAGGCTTTTTGGAACCCACTACCTATGATGGGACACCTTGCACCGTCTTGAGGCTGCCTCAAGGAAAGGGGCTTGGACCTGCCTTTACAAAATGTGCCTCCCCGTGGGAGGTCTCACCTTCTTGTAGGAGGGGATGGGGAGTGGGTTGGGTGGGTGTGGCTGGAAGGGCGGGAGGAGAGAAGAGGGGATCTTTGAATGGTATGTGAAAATGAATTTAAAATTTTTTCTTAGCAAAAAAAAAAAAGAAAATTAAACAAACAGTTTTAACAATTAAAAAGAAACTCAAAAATGATCAGTGATCACTTGGAAGTGGACAACACATCAGAAATGTACCTCTCACTATAACCAGTAGATGAGGCAAATTGAGAATAATATAAAAATCAGAATTAGCTGAAAATTAGTGAAAGAATTTCCACTATTAGATTGATACAAAAATAAA
>NW_023505555.1:0-25928 GCF_004664715.2 Peromyscus leucopus | reverse complement strand
AGGAATAGTATCACATTTGTCATTTGATAAAAAAAAAAAAAAATCTTGACAAGTCCTAATTCAAATAAATTGAGTCGTATCTATATTAAATATTAGCAAACCTTTGTGATGATTTTTTATTTGTGCTGAAATGTGGTGATATTTCATTTGTGCTTTAATAAATAAAGTTTGCCTGCAGATCAGAAGAGATAGTAAGCCATTTTAAGTAAACAAAGAAGTCTTGCAGCAGTAGCACACGCCCTTAATCCTATCACTTAGCAGGCAGGATCTCTGTGTGTTCAAGGCCAACTAGGGAACAGAGTTAAGCATGGTGACACATGCCTTTAATCCCAGCACCAACCATAAAGGTCTGGAGGGTCTGTACAGATAGACAGAAAGTGACAGAGCTGTGTAGGAAGAGGAAGTGAGGTAGCTGGGCTAAGGGAGCCAATGAGAGGGGAGAAAAGCAAAGCAATAAAGGTGTGGGTAGACAGGAAGTAACTCACATTTGGAAGCTGCAGAGTTGGTAAGGTAAGGTTGGTTGGTGGCTTTTCCTATTTCCCTGATCTCTCTAAGGCTTTCACCCTTATATTTGGCTCCATGTTTTTTATTTAATAAGACCATTTAGAATTTCATCTACAAACCTTGTGTGGATAGGGCTTCTTTTATTTGTTTGTTTGCTTGCTTGTTGCTGTTTGTTTTCTTTTTGTATTTTGAGACAGGCCCTGGATATCCTGGATCATACTCTGTAGACTGTACACAAGACTGGCCTTGAATTCACAGAGATCCACCCTTTTCTGCTTCCTAAGTAATGGGATTAAAGGCATGTGCCACAACAACTTGTAACACAAACTGCTAAATGGTCTTATTAATAGAAAACTTGGAGCCAGAAATCGGGGTTAGAGTTGAAAGATCAGAGAAGCAATCTAGCCACATTCTTATCTCTATGAAATCTTCAGCCTTAAGAGCAAGACTTCCTGTTTACTCACACCTTATAAACCTTCCTGTGTTCTGCCATATTTATTCTGGGATTAAAGGCATGTGTGCTTCCCAGTACTGGGATTAAAGGTGTGTGCCACCACTGCCTGGCTCTGTTTCCAGAGTGGCCTTGAACTCACAGAGATCCAGAGGGATCTATGCCTCCCATGTGATAGGATTAAGGGTGTGTGCCACCATTGCCTGACCTCTGTTTAATTTAGTGGCTGGTTCTGTCCTCTGATCCCCAGATAAGTTTATTAAGATACACAATGTATCACCACAACAAGTGGCTTGGTTTAGGGCTTCTTACAAAATCTCAAAGGTCTACTTTGATAAAATTTGTAAATTCCTGTGATTCTTCTAATACCTGAATTTTTTTTATTATGCTAGAGCAGTCAGTTAAACAAATGATTATGTAGTTATGTATGGTTTTTCTTTATCATCTTTTACTTTTCATCTGTTTTCTGGACAGTTATGAGTTCTTGTTTTTCATTTGCATCTAGTTTAAGTTGGGCAATTGCAAACTGTCTAATCTCAATAGAATAAGAACATCTTCCATTTTTTAATGTGGTGAATATTTAGGGTACTTTATGTGGTGAATATTTAGGGTACTGATCAATGGAAACTCTTAGAACTATCAAAATGTCCTGGACCACCAGGCAAGCATAATAAATATAGCATGTAATTATTGCACCGTGTGCTTATCAACAGGAAACAACTTAAAGATTAGTAATAAAAAATCATGACAAAATGATTGGAATTTACAAATTAGATTAGGAGGTGTCAAAGTTTGGTTGATGAGTAAAAGATACATTAGAAATGATACAACTTGTTTAACTTGAATTTTATAGAAAAATCACCTAAAACCTTGAAAACTTAAGCATATGTGTATTGAAATAACTCAAAAGTAGATTTGACTACTGTCCTCATGGCAGTAAGATAGAGCTGGGTGGTAGCTTTGCTTGCCCTAGTGTTTGAACATAGGAAAACATCACTGTGTTACCATTCCAATTTCATGTCCTCCTTTTTTCCCCCTGCCACTAAGTCCAACTGATGTTGTCTATATGTACATGGCCTTCCCAGGCCCCCAAACCCTGTAATGTTAGTTATCTTTTCCACTATATACTTCTCTACTCTACCCTTTTATTCCCTTCCAACATTAAAACTTCCCCTGTCCCTCATTCAGGTATAAGACAAGAAATGAAATAGAAGCAATAATTTAAAAAAATCTCTCATCAACTAAAACTTAGCATCCGGTGGATTCAATATAGATTTCTATCAGACATTCAAAGAACTAATCCAAAACTGCTCAAATTACTCTAAAAATAGAAAGGAAGGTACATTTCCAACCTAGTATTATTCTGATAAGAAAACAATATTAGAGAGAGAGAGAGAGAGAGAGAGAGAGAGAGAGAGAGAGCGCTATGAGTCATGGGAATTTCACTACAAACATAGATGCAAAACTTGTCAAATATACTGCAGATAGAATTCAAGATAACATCCAAGAGATCATTCACTATGAGCAAGTTGTCTTTAATCCATGGACTCAGAAATGATTCAAAGTAAATAAATCTATACATGCTATTTATCACATATGTAGATATTAGGGCATAAATTATGTATTCATCTCAATGTGTGCAGAAAATGCTTTTAATAAAATATGACACTCATGGCAAAACACTGGAAAGACTAAGGATTGTGGGAACATTTCTCAACATAATAAATACTATATATGAGAAATGTGTAGGAAGCATCATTTAAAATGAAGAAAATCTTAAGGCATTCTAATATTAGGATTCCTTCATTTTTATGTAGTATATAGGTCCTAACAAAGGCAACACAAGAAAAGGAAACAAAGGAGGTTCAAGGAGGAAAAGAAGATGTCAAAATATCAATGATATACATGAGAGATACAAAGAACCCACCAGGAAATGTCTAGACACAATAAATACTTCCATCAAGGTAGAAGAAAGCAAAATAAAAACTCATCACTCTTCAGATAAGAAACAAACTGATAAAGAAATTAAGGAAACAATCCCATTCATGATAGCTTCAAAAATCAAACTAACCACCAACCAAGCAACCAACAACCCTTGTAATAAATCAATCCAAAGAAGAAGGAAGCATATAATGAAGACTTAAAAAATACTAAAAAAGGAGTTGAATAAGAAGACACCAGAAGATGGAATCTGCTATTTTTAATTAATAATTAGCAATTTATTAATTAGATATAACATGACTTATCTGTCCACTAACTTAATGAAAGCAATCTAGGTTCCCTCTACTTACTGATAATGATTAATAATAGATTTGCACAAGTTTGTTAGAAAAAATATGTTTCATTTTGTGCCTTTAATGGTTAGCAATACTGTATCTCTTCAGATATGTATCTATCATTCTTATTCTTTCCTCTGTGATGAGGATTTGATAAAGATAAAAATAAGTAATTTCTTGTTTCTTTAATGTAATGTGTCTTTTATATTCAAGGGTACTTTATCTTACTTGTTCTTCTGAATATCTATGGAGAGAAGTTTGAATCACTTTAGTTTTTCTATGAGCTTTTTGATCTATATTTAAAATCTATAGTTCCAGAATTATAAGGTCATTAGAGGAAGTTTACATTGCTGAGACACTAGGAAGGTGATGAAACTTCTTTGTACTTAAACATTTTCATCAGTAAAATGGGGATCATTACAATTCCTATAAGACAAGGTTGAAGGTCAGATGAGTTAATACATGCAAAACATGTAGCTTTGATACTGGTATAATTTAAGTGTCTCATAAATATAAAATACAATGGATACTATTATAGCTATATTAGTAATAATTTATAATATATAGTATATTATATGAGTATATTAGTTATTATTAACATACTTATTATATCTTAATCATTGTTTGCCTTTGTTCACTCTTATTCACACCCATCCAAGCTCCACATCTGGATTAACTGAACCACATCCGACCCTAAAATCTAAGTTTCTCTTCTTCTCTTTTTTCTTTTAAGGGAAAAAATAACTATTTGGGGCTTCCAAAAATTCTGAATTCAATTTTTAACTTTACACTTAATCAAGTTCATCAGCTACATATTTTTTGTCTTTTTTCCTTTATACAGGTTAGAGCCTGGGTGATAAGTTCCTTTTTTAATTCTGCCTTGTCTAGAATGCCAAATGCTCAGTCTTTTACGAGTTAATAAAATTCCTTATGTTGATGACTTTCAACTGTGGCTAAACACAATGCAATACAGGAGCACTGGACACAGCCTTCTGAGTTTCAGTGAATCAGATGGCTTAGAGCCACACTGCAACTTTGGACTCCGTAGCATCCATAGCTCTGTATAGCCTCTCAATGGGAAAGATCTTCCAGTAGAGATATAGAATCTTATTTTCTGTATTTAAGTGACCAAAATGCACATGATTACACACACACACACACACACACACACACACACATCTTTTTTTTCCCACATTTTCTTACTAAATGAGCAAGAACAAAAAGTCACAGAAAGCTAAGCATATAAACTAATTTCTCACTGCCTACATCATCCAAAATTTTGATCAGAAACCAGTCACCTATTGCAATCTTTGTAAAAGATGTCACAAATATGACTCACAAATAGGTCAAGGTTTCTCTTGTGACAACTGTAGAGCAATTGATTGTTCCTTCACTTCTAAAATGGCATATGAATACTTTTTCTCCTTCCTCCAGTCTCTTTCAGGTATATACATTCATTTTGATATTCTTATATGTCATCTTGGTTTCTGAATATTTTTCTTAAAATATTTTTACTTTTGAGCATTATTCTTAGTCTCTGTATAAAATAACACTGGAATGATAATATCATAAAACCACAAATCAGTTTCATAGGCCTGACTCTGTCAGTAATCTCAAGGCAATTCTCTCCCCTGATGAGAAGGGAGGGGCACAGGATGAGGAAGTATCACAGCCTGTGATCCTACAGGAACACGGTTTTCTGTGAGATGCATAGGCAGTTGGTTGTTTTTGCTCTTTTGCTCTTTTGCTCTTTGGGCTTTTTGGAGGGACAGCCACCCAGCTCCCAAATAAGTACACCAGAGGATTATTGCTACTTATAAATGCCTGGCCTAGCCTGGCTTGTTTCTTGCCACCTTTTCTTAAATTAGCTTATCTATTTTTTACCTTTTGGCTTTTACCTTTCCCTATTTCTGTATATCTTTCATTATTTCCTACTCCATGGCTTGATGTGTAACTGGATGACTGGCCCCTAGTGTCCTCCTCTTCTTGTTCTCTTGTTCTTTTATCTTTGCCTCCCATATTTCTTCTTCTACTGAACTCTCTGCCTGCCAGACCATCAATCCTTTCTCCTGCCTCACTTTTGGCTGTTCAGCTCTTTATTAGACCATCAGGTGTTTTAGATAGGCAAAGTAACACAGCTTCACAGAGTTAAACAAATGCAACATAAAGAAATGCACCACATCTATGCATCATTAAAGCAAATGTTCCACAGCATAAATAAATATAATACATCTTGAAGTAATATTCTACAACACACATAGCTGCAGGTTATGTGTTGGATCTACTTATGACCTGCTGTGTGATGGGTAAATTGTTACTGCATGTATATGAGGATATAAAAAAGAAATGAAGAATTCCCTTAACAGGAATTATGGACAACTTTCAGGCATAATATTAACCATTGTTCTATACTATCAAATATCAACCTTTTCACAATGTGGGAGAAATATTACATGTTTTCTACCACAACAAAATTCTGACATTTTCTAAAGACATTCTAGTGTAACTTAAACTCTCTGCACAGTTATTTCACCTTTGAAGAGGTACACTAAATACTATTTATAGCAGGAGTTTTTGTTCAGATAAAACAATAGAATTACATGAAACTTGATATTTTCGAAGGACTTACATACAATAGAATATCAAAATATGGCAAGGTGAAGATTATATGACACTTTTACGTTGAAATTTTATGGGTGAGACACTAGATGCCATTCAGGGATACTTTCAATTAACTGTTAGTAAAAAAAAAAAAAAAAAGATAAGATTCCACTTTATTCCTTTTCTAGAACTTTAACCAATTATTACACCTCTAGAAAATAAAATATTAATCATGAATATTAAATTTCGTTTTACAGTTACAAAACAAAAGTATAAGTAAATTAATAGGTAACATCTGCATATCAATAATCAGCCTTTAAATGTCAAATGGCCTTCTCTCCATCCGTCCCTCCTTTCTTTCTTCCTCTCTTCTCTCTCTTCCTTTCTCCCCACTACATTTTTCCTTCCCCTGCCTCTCTCTTTGACTTGTCTCCTTATCTCTCTCCCTATTTCTTTTCCACTTTGACACAATTATCTCTATGATATCAAAACTCTTATTTTTCTTTTGAGACAGAGTCTTACTATGTGGCACTGGTTTGCCTGGAACTCCTTAGTGGATCAGGCTGACTTCAAACTCACAGAAATCCACTTGCCTCTACCTCTTGGCTTGGTCTTAAAACCAAGCATCACTAGGTCTGAATATGAAAATATTTTAAGCAATGATGATACCCTAATCTTTCCTTAATATACTTTAGCTCACTGGGGAAGTAATGCTACAAACTATCTGACTAAAACTTTCCAAAATTTATTACTCCCAAAAGAATCATATGAAAGTCTATAGTGTCTTAAGCAAAGATATTAAAAACACCTGAAATTATTCTCAGATTTCTATACGTGGGAGTTGGAGGGAAGAGGGAGTAATTGTTGACATTATCTAAAGGCATTGTCTTCACGCATGAAATTACAAAAGAATAAATTTTAAAATTTAAGAATTGTTAAGCACTTCCATTATAAAAGACAAAATATTTTACTCATTATTTTCTTTGTAGAAAAGGGCATTCCTTCATATTTATGCATTCGAAACAAATTTTGCAAACAGAATGATTTAAGTGAATGACTACCATAAGAATAGAGAGCTTATCACTTAGAAGCAGGAAAAAAGATATCTCAACTCTTGACAAAATTATAGTAGTTACAGAAGATTTTCTACTAAGCTCCAAAGAGAAATTATTACATGCCATCTATAAAGGTTCTCACAAGAAGGCATTGTCTTAGTTGCCTAGTTCAAAGTGTCTGTGGTCAGGCAACCGGATAAATGATACCAGCAGCATTTAAAATTAGCTGTCTGTTCTGAATTTTTCCATATAAATACATGCTCTATGAAACACTTCCTGGAAGTTATGTTTATTTTACCTTGATTGGAAGATCTCATCATCCAGATAGTATGTATGACATGCAACTTCTAAGGTGATGCCCTTTGTTTTACATTCCTTTGCACAGGAAAGCTAGGAATATGAAGCTGTAAATGGATAGAAAGTTTGGCTGTGACAAAAACAAGGTATATAACCAAGTATGACATTTCCACTGGTCTACAAAAAAACATTCCCTAATGGTGTAAATGGCATCATTACTGACATCCTCACTACAAGGTACCTTGTCCAAATCATGGTTATTCAAGAAAAAGATTTTGGAGGGAGATTATCAAATTAGGATTCAGCTTCATTATCCATTTTTGTTATACTCCTTTAGTTTATCAAACCATTCTTATCATTATACTTAGAAAAATACATTGTTCATTAATATTCTGGTAAAATCATGTAATGTCTATGGCAATAAAACTCAGAAAATGCATTTAGAGTTTAACTAGAAAGGCCTGCCAGAAGAGTTTAACTAGAAAGGCCTGCCAGAATGTTAATGTTGTATATGCCCTTTGAACTTGAGTCTATTTTTAGGAATTCACTCTAATAGAATTATCTTTCTAAGTAACTTAAATTATTTGAGGTATATGTAAATATACTCTTATCACATTAGTTACCACAACAAGATTAATCAGGGAAAGCTATATACATATCTGACAATATTCTATGCATGTTATTTTTTGACACCATAATACTATTTGACTTTGAAAACACACACACACACACACACACACACACACACACACACACACACAGGAAGAAAACCTGCACAATAAAATAGTTGGTGTCAACATTCCAAATCTCATGTTGTATTATAGAAGAATCATGATGAAAACAGTATGGTTTTGACATAAATACATACATTGATCAATGGAATCAAAATGAAGACTGAAATATAAGTCTATCCACCAACAGTACATGATTTTCCTGCTCTCTTTCAAACTCAAGGTGTCTTTTTTCACAAATCATTATTACAGTTATGTATGTATAAGTATATACACATGTGTTCTCAAATATAACCTGTTCAGTGTGTGTAATGTTACTTATAAGTATCTTTTAAGGGCCAATCATTTATCATTGAAAAACCAGTTGGTGAACTCTTCCCCATGGAAAACTATTTCTCCATCCTTACCAAAAATCTAAACATTTGTCCTTATATCCCCCTCCTCAAGGAAACTTCTCTTTTCAATAGATATAGAGCATGACAAAATTCCACAGTCAATCAAAACACAGAGTTGTGAAGCCTGTATTCAATGGATACATCTACAAATCACTCCTGTAACCTAAGGCTCAGGGAACATTGTAGAAGAGAGGGCAGAAAAAATATAAGAGCCACAAGATTTTTACTGTGAGACTCTGTCTTATAGTAATGTCAGAAGCTACCCCCATAAATTCTCACCAACATGACTGCCTAAACATGAGCTGAACGAAGATAAAACCAATAGACATACCAAAATGGAAGGTGAAAGCCTATGAGGTCTCAACAGAGACTCTTAAAAGGAGTTTGTATTGGGAGGGTTATTGTGCATTCCTTTTATGTCTTTTCTTTTTCTGGTTTGGTAGACATCAGCAACAAGGACAGATCAATTTTACTGACATGAACAGATATTGGAGGGATTATTGGGTGAAATACCTTGTATGATTACAAGAATCTAATAATGTTTAAATACAATATTTAAAAGACAATGTATAAGTAAGCAGAAATTTTAATTTCTAGCTCACTAAGGGAAGTAGGAAAATAAAGTCCTGAGGAGATACTGATTAAAATATTAAAGATAGCTCTCTGCTAGTATAGATTATTGTTGTTTGCTTATAACATGAATATATGTTAAATAAATATACATATTAAAATCTTATTCATGAGTTTGGAGAAAAGTATCAATATTCACAGGATTAAGGGTATAAACTAACATTACTAAAATGTTTTCTTTCAAATATTACTCATTATAAAGGAATTAACAAAGAAAATCATATATTTATTGAAGTAATAGAACTAATAAACTAAGTTTATTCCATAAGAATTGATGTGGAGAAAATTAGAAATGTGGGAATTGTTAGAGTAGTCTCAGAGTTCTATTCTAATCAGAAAAGTAAAATATATTTCCTAAGTGACAAAGAGAAACACAAGCAATTAGACTGTTATTGAGTGAATTGGATTCCTGATGCCTTTGGAGAAAATCAGTTCTTGAGCTTTGAGGTAATAACCATTAAGTGATATTTTTCTGCCCAGCAAGGTCAAAATAAAAGTTCTCATTAAACTTTTTACAGAGTAGCTTCTCTTTGAGAGGCTTGGATTATGACCAACACTATGATGGTCTGCAGGATGATGAATGTTTGCTTGCTTAGAAAAAAGGGAAAGTTGCATTTAAAAAAAAAAGACATACTCAGAAGAAACTGAATATGGATGATGAGTTACATGTAAAGATGATGGCCAAGACAGGATGCAGGTATACAACCCAGACAGGGAAGTCACTGGAGTTAAGCTCCACATGTATCCCAGAAAGTGATCCAGTCTCCTCTGCAGGTGAGTGAGATCATGCAGAAACCAACAGTTCTGATCTACATTATAAACATAATTGATAAAATTCCCCTATTTCATTGGGCCACTTAAATTCTCCAAAGTAGTAAAAGATTGTTCCCTGACTTGCTTCTCTTACAAGTCACACATATCAAGCATACAAAATTAGCGAACTTTGAATTTCTATGAGAATAAAAAAAGCATGAATCATTATCCTGTCACTCCAGTCAGATCATAAGTGCTTTATCATTTTAACCAGAATGTGCGAAATTTGTATAGTCTTTTTGTCCCTCTGTCCTTTCAGCACACTTGTCTGGCAAAATCATAGAGCTGAGTAAATCTAATTATCTGTCTTCCTTTGCACCTGTGCAGTTAAATCCAGATGCCACTATGAATTTGTGCTCAAACATCAACCAGGTTTCCAAAACATTTTGGCAGCTCTTCTAACTCTTAGTCAGGTGTTTCTCCATTCTTCAAAATAATACTTTCAAATACTGAATTCTTCAACTATCAACTCACTCCACCATTTAGAAGATGGCATTCGTCCACTTCTAAGGGAAAAGAGAATCCAAAATGGGCACAGAAAGCTCCCAGCCTTTTGTGCTTACCAAGCCAATCACTTCTGTTCTCATTCAGTCTGTTTTCTGTGATCACACCTGGACTGCACCTTCACTTATAAGCACTTCTCATTAACACATATTTAATTCTATCAATTCATGAGTGTGACTTAAAACTCCCTTTGATCAAGCCAACATGTTTTATCTTCCAGTTTTCTCTTGATTAATAGCAAAATGTATTTAAAAGATGCCTTTACCACAAATTTTCATTTGATTACTTAACTTACAGTCCTACAAAAATTACAATGTAGAATAGCACTATACAATGTAAATCTTTGTCATGCACTCACTAATTTCCAGGTGCATTTTGTATGTATGGACTTTCACTGCTGAAAATCAACTACTCTTTCCTGGGTTCTTGTTTGTACCTGGGGATTGTTTAAAGCACACAATTTCTGTACATATAGATATATGTAAATATATAAGACAAATGAAAGTATCCCTATGACTAAGCTGTTTTTTTTCTTTTCTGACTCAAGAGACTTGTGAATCTCTTTTCCCTTTGAGTGTCTAAATAAAGTGCACACTGCCATTTTGTGGCTATGAAATACTGTGAAAGTATAATATCAGACATTAAGATTCATCTGGCCAATAACCAGAAACACTTTCTACAAGGGATCCAGATTAGCCACACCTGCTTAGAACTCAAGTAGGTGATTTTCACTATCCATACTGTCCTTCATTATACCCAGTCCAGATTTACTCTTAGTCTAATAGCAGCCAGCTTACAGGAGCACCTCCTCCAAACAGTCTGGTCCCTGGGGACTCTTCTTATCAAGTCAAACATGATGTCCCTAACTTTTTTTTTTCACATCTCCTCTCATCTTTCCACCTAAGCCAACTGCATTCCTTTCTACCACCCAAGGACCTGAAGATGTATGCTCTACCTAGAAATTCACAGCAATGAGATTTGCCTAGGATTCAGAGAGAGAAACCATAACCAAAGAATGAAAAAATCAACCCAACAAATAAAAGCCCTTATCAACATGTTGAAAGAGTCAATCATCATAACTCCAGATGTCTAGGCTCCAGTACAAATATACAGATAGACACGAATAGCCAAAACAATATGCCTCTATCAGAACTCAGTAACCTTATCATAGCTAATCATGAGAAAAGAAATATAGCTGAAGCACAAGAAAGAACTTCAAAATAAGACTTATAGAGATTCTGTAGGACTTTAAAGAGGATATAAATAAACTCCTTATTGAAAAATTGTGAAAACACAAAGAAGTTGAATGACATAATGAAAACAGTCCAAAGTATGAAGATAGAAGCAGAATATCAACAACAAAAACAATAACAAAGATCTAAACTGAAAAACTTATGGAAATGAAGCATTTAGGAAGTTAAACAAAAAGTTCAGAGGTTAAGTCTTATCAACAGATTACCTGTGAAAGAAGATAGAATCTCGGGTATTAATAACAAGGCAGAAGAAATGGATACCTCAGTCTAAGACATTGTGAAATCTTAAAAAAAAAAAAATCAGACACAAAACATCTAGGAAATCTGTGACACCATGAAAAGAATAAATCTGTGAATAATAGGGATAGAGGAAAGAAAAAAAAAACCTAGGTTAAAGACACATAAAATACTTTCAACAAAGTCATAGAACTTTCTACCCTAAAGATGTTGCATATCATGGTACAAGAAGCATATAGAACACCAAATAGACTGGCATATAAAAGAAATTTATCAAAATATATAATGATCAAAGTACTAAACATTCAAAACAGAGAAATAATTATTGGAGAAATTATTTTGGCCACTTGGGGCTTGGGGAACCTGGAGAGAAGCCCTCCAGCAACAAATAATATTAAAAACTGAAAGGAATAAGACCAAGTAACATGCAGAGGAAGGCCTGTTAGGTTAACACCTGTCTTTTTCGTGGTGAATCTGGAAGCCAGAGGGCCTGGGCAGATGTCATACAAAGTCTGAGAGAACACAGATGCAAATTCTATTATACACAGTAAAACTATTAACCACAATAGACGGAGAAAGGAAAACTTTCCAGCATCAAACCAGATTTAAGTAATTTCTATCTACCATTCTAGTTCTACAGAAGGCCCTACAGGGAAAATTTCAGTCTAAAGAAGCTAACCATAACAAAGAAAAGCATAAAGAATCTTAGAACAGTAAATTGTAAGATATGGGGGACCATACCATTACAGCAAAAGAACTGAAATCAACAATCACTGTCCTTTGATAACTCTCAATATTAATGGTCTAAATTCCCCCAATAAAAGACATAGACTAAGAGAAGAGAAGGGAAAACATGATTTATCCTATTGTGGCATCCAAGAAAAAAAGCTTGACATAAGAGTAGACACCATCTCAGGGTAAAGGTTGGAAAAGTTTATTTCAAGAAAATCTCCCAAGAATCAAACAGGAATAGCCATTTTTATATCAGAAAAAAACAAGTCTTCAAACTGAAACTAATCAGAAGAGACAGGGAAGGGCACTGCATAATCATCAAAGGAAAAATCCACCATAAGATATTGCAATTCTAAACACCGATGAACCAAGCACAGGGACACTCAGGTTCATTAAAGAAGCACTACTACAGTTAAAATCACACATTGGTTCTCACACAGAGAGTGAATGACTGCAAAAACTAAATAGAGAAATGCAGGAGTTACGATGATGTTATCATCATAAACAACATAGACATAGCCTATATATCCAGAATATTTCACTCAAATACAAAAGGATGTATTTTCTTCTCAGCAGCTCAGACAACTTTCTTCCTAATTGCCCCACATATTTGGGAACAGAAAGTTTCAACAAGTACAACAAAATTGAAATGACACCCCATGTATGTCTGGATGACCATGGATATAAAAATACACACACACACACACACACACACACACACACCACACAAATTCATGGAAACTGAAGAACTTACTGTTGAATGAGAGCATAGGCCAAGACAGAAATCAAGAAGGAATTTAAACATTTTAGACATGAATGTAAATGAAAATATAACACACTCAGACCAATGGGACAGACTGAAGGCAGTTCTGAATGGTGACTTCACAGCACTAAGTACCTAAGTCAAGAAATTAGACATGTCTCATACCTAAAAAGCAATAACAAAAAATCAGAAATTATAGACATTAAGAAGTAATCAAACTCAGGTCTGAAATTAATGAAATACAGCAACAACAAACAAAATACAAATAATCAATGAAACGAGGAGTTGATTTTTAAAAAAAAAAATCAATGAGAATGTCAAATCCATAATCAAATAGACTAAAAGATAAAGAAAGATGGTCTTTATATTATTTATATTATAAAAATAATGACAAGAGAGGTAGACGGGCCCAGCAGCAGCCCGCTGAAGTAGACGTGCCCAGCAGCAGCAGGACAGGGATATTCAGACCCCGCGGCAGCCGGCAGAGATATTCAGGCCCAGCGGCGGCCCACATAGGTAGACGGGCCCAGGGACGGAGACAAGCAGACGCAGCTTGGAACAGGGACGCCCCTAACCCCAACATCTGGGGAAGAAGCTATCTCCGTGGGTCAGAACCAGAACAAATCTGAACACTCCTTCTGAGGACAACCCAGGGCCCAGCTGCTGATCCTGTGAAACCCAACAACTTGGAGGTGTTGGTGAGACTACCCTGCTCAGCTGAAACCCATCTGGGAGAGGATTCAGATGCCTACAGTTTACAGTCTGGAGAAATAAGATCAGCTGAGGAGTTGACAAATGAACAAAACGTGACCTGGGAACACAGAAGAAGGCGCTACCCAGACACCAAACCAGATCACCAGAATCATAAGTATATAATTCACCGATCGAAATCAGCTGCCCCTGAAGAAACAGCCCAATAGCACCAATTTAACCAAGAACCACTACTAAATCAAGACTAAAAATTAGGACAAGAGAGGCACTCTCAGACACAGACACCACCTGCACCGCACAGAAGAAGAGATGAGTAGACGCCAGTGCAAAAATACAGGCAACAACATAAAGACCTATATGGCAACATCAGAACCTAGTGATTCTACACCTGCAAGACCTAAACATACCATGACAGAAGAAACAGAAGAAATCAACCCTAAAAATGACTTTAAGAAGATGATAGAGGCCCTTAAAGAAGAAATAAAACATTCCCTCAATGAAGAAATAAAAACTTTCCTTAAAGAGGAAATAAAAAACTCCCTTAAAGAGGAAATAAAAACTTTCCTTAAAGAGGAAATGAAAAACTCCATTAAAGAGGAAAGAAAAAACTCCCTTAAAGAAATGGAAGAAAAAACGAACAAAAAATGGGAAGAAATCAAATCAAGCCAAGAAAAAGCAATTAAACAGATGAAAGAAACATTCCAAGATCTGAAAAATGAATTTGAGACAATAAAGAAAACACATGCTGAGGGAATGCTGGAAATAGAAATCCTGACAAAACGAACAGGAACTACAGAAACAAGCATAACCAACCGATTGCAAGAGATGGAACAGAGAATCTCTGATGCTGAAGACACGATAGAGAAAATAGATTCGTCAGTCAAAGAAAACAATAAAGACAAAAAAGTCCTAACACAAAACGTCCAGAAATTTGAGACACCATGAAAAAACCAAACCTAAGAATAATAGGAATAGAAGAAGGAGAAGAATACCAACTCAAAGGCACAGAAAATATATTCAACAAAATCATAGAAGAAAACTTTCCTAACCTAAAGAAAGAAATACCTATGAAGATACAAAAGCTTACAGAACACCGAATAGGCTGGATCCAAAAAAAAAGTCCCCTCGCCACATAATAATCAAAACACTAAACACACAGAATAAAGAAAAAATATTAAGAGCTGCAAAGGAAAAGGACCAAGTAACATATAAAGGCAAACCCATCAGAATAACACCAGACTACTCAATAGAGACTATGAAAGCTAGAAGATCATGGACAAACCTCATGCAGACACTAAGAGACCACGGATGTCAACCCAGACTATTATATCCAGCAAAACTCTCAATCACCATAGGCGGAGTAAACAAAATATTCCAGGATAAAACCAGATTTAATCAATACCTGTCCACAAACCCAGCCCTACAGAAAGCACTAGAAGGGAAAATTCAACCCAAAGAAGTTAAACACATCCATGAAAAATCAAGCAATAGATAATCCTACACCAACATACACCACAGAAGGACAACACAACACAACCAAAAAAATAACAGGAATTAACAATCACTGGTCATTAATATCCATCAATATCAATGGTCTCAACTCACCTATAAAAAGACACAGGCTAACAGAATGGATAAGAAAACAGGACCCATCCATATGCTGCATACAAGAAACACACCTTAACTCCAAAGACAGACACTACCTCCGAGTAAAGGGCTGGGAAAAGGTTTTCCAAGCAAATGGACCTAAGAAACAAGCTGGTGTAGCTATCCTAATATCTAATAAAATAGACTTCAAACTAAAATCAATCAAAAGAGACCAGGATGGACATTACATATTCATCACGGGAAAAATCCACCAAGATGAAGTCTCGATTCTAAACATTTATGCTCCAAATACAAAAGCACCCACATTCATAAAAGAAACACTACTAAAGTTTAAAACGCACATCAAACCCCACACATTAGTAGTGGGAGATTTTAACACACCACTCTCACCAAAAGATAGATCTACCAGACTGAAACTTAACAAAGAAATAAAGGACCTAACAGATGTTATGACTCAAATGGACCTAATAGATATCTACAGAACATTCCATCCTAACACAAAAGAATATACCTTCTTCTCAGCACCCCATGGAACCTTCTCAAAAATTGACCACATGCTTGGACACAAAACAAATCTCAACAGATACAAAAAAATTGGAATAACCTCCTGTATCTTATCAGACCACCATGCCTTAAAGTTAGAACTCAATAACAACAAAAATTATAGAAAACCCACAAACTCATGGAAACTGAATAATGCCCACCTGAAACATCAATGGGTCAAGGAAGAAATAAAAACAGAAATTAAAGAGTTCCTAGAATTCAATGAAAATGAAAGTACAACATACCCAAACTTATGGGACACTATGAAAGCAGTGCTAAGAGGAAAATTCATAGCTCTAAATGCACACATAAAGAAGATGGAGCAATCCCATACCAATGAATTAACAGCACAACTGAAAGCTCTAGAACAAAAAGAAACAAACTCACCCAGGAGAAATAGACGCCAGGAAATAATCAAATTGAGGGCTGAAATCAACGAAATAGAAAACAAGAGAACAATACAAAAAATCAATGAAACAAAGAGTTGGTTCTTTGAAAAAATCAACAAGATAGACAAACCACTAGCCAAATTAACCAAAAGGCAAAGAGAGAGCACCCAAATTCACAAAATCAGAAATGAAAAGGGAGACATAACAACAGACAATGAGAAATCCAGAGAATCATCAGATCATACTTCAAAAACCTGTACTCCACAAAAATGGAAAACCAGGAAGAAATGGACAATTTTCTGGATAAATACCAAATACCAAAATTAAATCAAGACCAGATAAACTACTTAAATAGACCAATAACCCCTAAAGAAATAGAAACAGTCATCAAAAGTCTCCCAACCAAAAAAAGCCCAGGACCAGATGGTTTCAGTGCAGAATTCTACCAGACTTTCAAAGAAGAACTAATACCAATCCTCTTCAAAGTGTTCCACACAATAGAAACAGAAGGAACACTACCAAACTCTTTTTATGAGGCTACAATTATCCTGATACCCAAACACACAAAGATGCAACAAAGAAAGAGAACTCCAGACCAATCTCCCTCATGAACATTGATGCAAAAATACTCAACAAGATATTGGCAAACCGAATCCAAGAATACATCAAAACAATCATCCATCACGACCAAGTAGGATTCATCCCAGGGATGCAAGGATGGTTCAACATACGGAAATCAGTCAATGTAATACACCATATAAACAAACTGAAAGAAAAAAACCACATGATCATCTCCTTAGATGCTGAAAAAGCCTTTGACAAAATCCAACACCCCTTCATGATAAAGGTCTTAGAAAGATTAGGAATACAAGGAACATTTCTAAACATAATAAAAGCAATTTATAGCAAGCCAACAGCAAACATCAAATTAAATGGAGAGAAACTCAAAGCGATACCACTAAATTCAGGAACAAAACAAGGCTGTCCACTCTCCCCTATTTATTCAATATAGTACTAGAAGTTCTAGCTAGAGCAATAAGACAACAAAAGGAGATCAAAGGGATACAAATTGGCAAGGAAGAAGTCAAACTTTCACTATTTGCAGATGATATGATAGTATACATAAGTGACCCCAAAAACTCTACCAGGGAACTTCTACAGCTGATAAACTCCTTCAGTAAAGTGGCAGGATACAAGATCAACTCAAAAAAATCAGTAGCCCTCCTATACACAAATGATAAAAGGGCTGAGAAAGAAGTCAGAGAAACATCACCCTTTACAATAGCCACAAATAATATAAAATACCTTGGGATAACACTAACTAAACAAGTGAAAGACCTTTTTGATAAGAACTTTAAATCTCTAAAGAAAGAAATTGAAGAAGATATCAGAAAATGGAAGGATCTCCCATGCTCATGGATAGGTAGGATTAACATAGTAAAAATGGCAATCTTACCAAAAGCAATCTACAGATTCAATGCAATCCCCATCAAAATCCCAACACAATTCTTCACAGACTTGGAAAGAAAAATACTCAACTTTATATGGAAAAACAAAAGACCCAGGATAGCTAAAAGAATCCTATACGATAAAGCAACCCTTGGAGGCATCACCATCCCTGACCTCAAACTCTACTATAGAGCTATAGTAATAAAAACAGCTTGGTACTGGTATAAAAACCGACATACGGACCAATGGAATCGAATTGAAGACCCTGACATTAATCCATGCACATATGAACACCTGGTTTTTGACAAAGGAGCCAAAACTATACAATGGAACAAAGAAAGTATCTTCAACAAATGGTGCTGGCATAACTGGATGTCAATATGTAAAAGATTACAAATAGATCCATATCTGTCACCATGCACAAAACTCAAGTCCAAGTGGATCAAAGACCTAAACATAAATCCAGTTACACTAAACTTAATAGAAAAGAAAATAGGAAGCACTCTTGAACGCATTGGCACCGGAGACCATTTCCTAAATAAAACACCGACAGCACAGACCCTGAGCACAACCATTAATAAATGGGACCTCTCGAAACTGAGAAGCTTTTGCAGGGCAAAAGACACAGTCAATAAGACAAAAAGACAGCCAACAGATTGGGAAAAGATCTTCACCAACCCACATCTGACAGAGGATTGATCTCCACAATATATAAAGAACTCAAGAAACTAGACATCAAAGCACTGAACAGTCCAATTAAAAAATGGGCTAAAGAGCTAAACAGAGAATTCACAAAACAAGAACTACAAATGGCTGAAAGACATTTAAAGAAATGCTCAACATCCTTAATCATCAGAGAAATGCAAATCAAAACGACTCTGAGATACCACCTTACACCTGTTAGAATGGCTACGATCAAAAACACCAATGACAACCAATGTTGGAGAGGATGTGGAGCAAAGGGAACACTCCTCCACTGTTGGTGGGAATGTAAACTTGTACAACCACTGTGGAAATCAGTATGGCGGTTTCTCAGAAAATTAGGAATCGAACTACCTCAAGACCCAGCCATCCCACTCTTGGGCATCTACCCAAGGAATGCTGATTTATACCATAAAGATACATGCTCAGCTATGTTCATAGCAGCACTATTTGTAATAGCCAGAACCTGGAAACAACCTAGATGCCCATCAACGGAAGAATGGATGAAAAAAATGTGGTACATATACACAATGGAGTACTACTCAGCAGAGAAAAACAATGAAAGCATGAAATTTGCAGGCAAATGGATGGAACTAGAAAAAATCATCCTGAGTGAGGTAACCCAAACCCAGAAAGACAGTTATGGTATGTACTCACTCATTGGTGGATTCTAGATATAAAATAAAGAACAATCAGACCACAACCCATAGAACCATAGAGGCTATATATATAGCATGGAGGTCCCTAGGACGACTGTGGCATATAATAAATTTCAGTTTTACTCAATTATTGAAAAAAAAATAGCCAAATGAATGGAAACACATGAACTATGAACCAAAGGCTGAGGGGCTCCCAGCTGGATCAGGCCCTCTGAATAGGTGAGACAGTTGATTGGCTTGATCAGTTTGGGAGGCATCTAGGCAGTGGGACCAAGTCCTGTGCTCATTGCATGAGTTGGCTGTCTGAAACCTGGAACTTATGCAGGGACACTTGGCTTAGTCTGGGAGGAAGGGACTGGACCTCCCTGGACTGAGTCTACCAAGTTGATCACAGTCCTCGGGGGAGGACTTGTCCTGGAGGAGGTGGGAATGGAGGGTGGGCTGGGGGTAAGGGGAGGGCGTGGGAGGGGGGAGAATAGGGGAACCCATGGCTGATATGTAAAACTGAATGATATTGTAAAATAAAAAATATATATCCCCCCCCAAAAAAAATAAGTGTATGTGACGTCCACCAGCAAAGCTAATGCTCCCTTCTTTCCAGCCTTGAGATGCTAATATGCCACAAAATTCTACTCGGTTTCCTGATGTACTTGATTCACTATTATTCATGCTACAGATTTCAGTTCATTAGAGGGTTATGAAAGCAGGTCAGTGGGCCATAAGCAGTATTTTTTAAAAATCAAGTCAAATGATATAATAATTTAAGGTTCTCGGTTCAGCAAGGGTGAGACACTACACATCCCCTCCCACAATACTTCATTTTTATTTTTAATTATGTGTATATGTGTGTGGTGTGTGCATGTATGTGTGTGTGCATGTGTGCACGTGTGTGTGCATGTGTGTGTGTGTGTGTGTGTGTGTGTGTGTGTATGTGTGTGTGTGTAGACCAGAAGCAGGTGTTCATTAACCTCTCTTGGATTCATAACTCACACTTAGAGTCCAGAATTAAACTGCACAGCATCTTCCACCTTACCATAGGATTCCTGCTGGAGTGGATGAAGTTTGCAGAAGAACGCAATGTGTACTTTGAGTCGGAAAGTGTTCCTACACATACTGAGGGGGAAATGGAATCCCAGCACTTCTGGCTAAAGGAAGCAACTAAGGAAGCAGCTTAGAAAACCGATATAGAAAATCTGCACTTAGGACTCAGATGTGACAGACAGCCCCACTGCTCCAAAAAGGAGCCAGTGGAAGACGGATGGGAAGTTCAGGATCAGTTGATAAGAAGTGACGCCACTCTTGCATGTGGAGCCCAGCCATGCATACAAGTTGGGTTCTGCAACAGGTGAGGTCAGGACACACTAGAAGTATCTTAGTGACTGGAAGGTTTAGAGGCAGACATACAACCTGGTGTGTCTTGGTACTTTATTTACTCAATCTTTTCCCCTAGCACTTATCATTGCAGACACATTACTTATGGAATAAGAGTATATGCATTGATTTTATTTTTCACATCTTGGTGAAAGCAGATTCTCTCATGTGTAAAATCCACAATGGCAGGAACACGGACTGTATTGCTTACTGTTAATACCCTGGCACCCAGAAATTGCCCAGCATTAAGCAGGCATTAAATACATAGCTTTAGAATTGTGTGAACGAGAGATCAAACAGGCAAAATAATCATTATAGACTCATAAACTAAATGCTATACTTTCTTCAGTAAAGTGATTTTAGGGTGACTTTAATTAACTGATGGTGATATGTGAAGAAAAGGTGATTATAGTCTGTGATTATTAGATTTTTTTATCTTGTTTACAGCTGTTCTAGTGTATTATTTTCATTGTTTCAACACTTACTAAACATAACAATCTTTAGTATATTTTACCTTAAAAAGAAAAAAAAAGACTTATGACTTCTATGTATCATTAAGACAAACTTGATGGTAAGCTTGTGATCTTTTTTTTTTTAATTAAAAGCTAAAATATAGATTTGTTGTCCTCTTCTGTTATGGCTGGGACTAGCTAAGCCTAGAAGAAATTCACCACAGGGCAATCTAATGGAATGACCCTATTAGTCCTTATTCAATTCAGGTTACTCTGATGCTCCTGGCTCTTCCTGCTCTGGAAGTCCGTGAGCTATCGCCACCTGCTGGACGACTTGTAAACTACCACCACCTGCTGGAGGATATCCTGGGGAAGTGGTGGTGGTGGTCCTATCCTAATGTTTGGGAGTCTCATGGTCCCCTACTGGCCTCTGCCATGCTTGGATGATCAAGTGACCAATGCTTTGATGGGAGAAGCGGTTTCCTGGGTCAAAATAGAGATACAATCAGATTTTCTTAATGTGGTCTGTGCTGGAGTTGAAATTCAGTGATGGCGGACACTAGTCTACACTTAAGACAAGCAGCAGACATAACCAGGCACTTTGGCCCATAATCCACTGTCTCAGTTTCCCAAAGAATTGGGAAACAGGATTTAGTAAAGGAAAACGGATTAGCTTACAGTTTGGCATGCTGAGCTGACGGGGGAGTGATCTAATTTCCTCTGCACCAGGACTGTGGTCATCTATATCATAATCACAGAAAATGATGAGAGAAAGGCCAGAACGTGTATGAATTTTGCTATGAGAGATCTCAGTGGGTCTTCGACTGGGGGATGGGGGGTTGGTACCTGGGCCTCAGAACATTGTCTCTCTTTGACACAGCGTCAACTTTCTGTTCAAGTTCCGAACAAAGAAAATGTTCTGAAGACCCTCCCCCAACCCCTTTCTTCGGTTTTTCTTAAGTATGCACAAAGTAGTGGGCCTCATTATGTGTATTCCTTCTTCTTCCTGGTCCCGTTCTCCACTCCTGCTCCTTCCTGCTAGTCCTCTCTCCTCTTCTGCTTTCATGCCACGTGTTGACATGTGACAAAGTATCTCGCAAAGGCAACCCAAGGAAGGAAGGAAGGACTTTTTGCTCCTATTTTGGGGTAACACCGTGGTAGAAAAGCAATGGTAGCAGGAACTTGAAGCAGCTTGTTACATTGAACCACAGACCGAAAGCAGAGAGCAATAAAATGCTGGTGCCCAAGTTGCGCTCTCTCTCTCTCTCTCTCTCTCTCTCTCTCTCTCTCTCTCTCTCTCATATTTTAGGCATATAAGTGCTTTGCCTGCTGTATGTAAGTGCAATAAATGCATACCCAGTGCTGGAAGAGACCAGAAAAGGACATCAGATCCCCTGGAACTGGAGTAACAGACAGCTGTGGGTGCTGGGAATCAAACCTGGGTCCTCTGAAAGAGCACCCAGTGCTCTTAACCACCTAGCCATCTCTCCTGTCCCTGTTTTCTCCTTTTGATTCAGTTCAGGACCTCAACCTACAGAACAGCACATTTAGGGTGGGTCTTTGTAGTGGACAGCTGTTCTGTCTATGACCTTGAAGCACCGTCCCTAGAGATGTAGCAGGCAACTGTCCTACCTGCCTATGACCTTGAAGTACCTGCCCCTGGGGCATGGCTCAAGGCGACCCTTAAGACCTGAAACACAGTTAAACTACTCTTTTCTCTCCCTCTTCAGTTTGGGTGCTGAGACGGACCAGGCAGAAGAACAGTGTGGGACTGTAACTCGGCTTTCCAGGAGCCTGCGGTAAATCTCCCATGCTGCAGTGAGTTTTCCTTTCTAATACATTTCTTTACCCTCCTTGTAATTTCTTGTAATAGGTCTTCCCATGTCAATTAGCCTAATCTAGAAAATCTTTCACAGACATACCCAGAGGTTTATCTCTTTGGCGATTCTGGATCCTGTCAAGTAGATAATATTAATCATCACACATGCATTCATTTATCTTGCCCCTCCCCATAACATCTCTTCTACCTTTTTCACGGTCCTCTTCTAGTTTTACACACAACACACCTCACATATATGACCACCTCATGTAAATGGATTAAAATTTACTAGCTCTTCTTGTGGTCATAGGTTTGGAGCTTGGTGGATTCTGTAGCTAGAGTTTTCCTGCCTGGCCCACAGTCAGGACAAATCTCTCTCACCCGCCAGTCCCATAGCTGCTTAGACCCAACCAAGTAAACACAGAGACTTATATTGCTTACAAACTGTATGGCCATGGCAGGCTTCTTGCTAACTGTTCTTATATCTTAAATTAATCCATTTCCACAAATCTATACCCTGCCACGCGGCTCGTGGCTTACCGGCATCATCACATGTGGCTTGTCATGGTGGCGGCTGGCAGTGTCTCTGACTCAGCCTTCCACTTCCCAGAATTCTTCTCCTCCTTGTCCCGCCTATACTTCCTCCTGCCTGACTACCCGGCCAATCAGTGTTTTATTTACTAACCAATCAGAGCAACACATTTGCCATACAGAACATCCCACAGCAGGATTCACCAGCGAGCACACAGCTGAAGACCATGACTTCCTCCCTCTTAGCATCTGTTAGTAGCCAATAGCTCAGCATGAAGGAGTATGGCCTCATGAATTCCTTCCCCATCCATGAGCGTTGACAGGGCCAAATGTGAGCGGAACCAGTGTAGTTACTTCAGCTGCTGTGCATTGTGAGTGCAATGGCTGTCGTACCGAGAAGATAGCATTTTGCAGTCCTTCTGCCTCTCTGCCAGTTCTTACATTCATCCCGCCCCTTCCCATGATGTTTCCTGAGCTTTACAGAAAGTGATAGTAATTTCTTGTTTAGGGCTCAACACTTACCAGTCACTCATTCTCAGCACCTTGAGCAGTTGTGTGTCTTTGTACCCAACACCACTTACTGCAAAGAAGAGTTTCTCTGGTTGAGGTTGAGACTAGTGCTGTATGTGGGTATAAATATATAAATTTAGAAGGCAGTTCGATGCTCTGCTGGTTTAACTAAACAACTGTAATAAGTTTCTCTCCAAGGTCTGTGAATGTTTTTGACTGGGTTGACAGTACCAGATACAGGTTCCCTCCTCTTCAAAGGGTCTTAAATCCAAGCGTAAAGTAGTTGGTTACTTCCATAATAGCTGTGCCACTATTACACGAGTAGACACATCGAGTTTCAGCATCATAGAATGAGTTTGGTAGTATTCCTTTCCTTTTTATTTTGTAGAACAGTTTGAAAAGTGGTAGTGTTGGCTCTTTAGCATTTCTTTAAAAGTTTGGGGAAATTCACCAGTGAATCTGCCTGGTTTTGGGCCTTTTTTTGTGGTTGACTTTTAATTATTGCTTCAGTATTGTTGCTTACTATGGGTTTAAGTTGTTTACTTCTTCTTGGCATACTTTTGGTAGGTATGTATTTTGAAAACTATGTTTATCATTGATTTTCCAGCTTTTGGGAATGTAAGATTTCTAGATATTCCCTAATGAATCTCTGCATTTCACTGGAGTTGCATGTAATATTTCCCCCTTTCATTCCTAATTTTGTCATTTTTCGTGTTTTCTCCCTTTCTTGTGATTTGTTTGGTGAGGGGCTTTCTAATTCTATTTAACTTTCAAAGAACCAAAGCTTTGATAGATCATGTATCTTGTCCTTTTAATCTCTGTTTCATAAAATTATGCTCTAATCTTTGTTATTGCTTGTTTTGTACTGCCTTTGGGTCTGGCTTTCTCATTTTTACAGAAACTTGACATGAATTATTAGGTTATTTACCTGAGACTGTTCTAATTCTATGTAATGTAAACACTTATAGCCACACACTTTTCTCCTAGAATAACTTCAGTTACATCCCAGAAGTTCAGCAAGTTATATTTTCATTTTCATTTGATTCCATGGATTAAGATGTTTTCTCATTGGTTCTTTAGTGACCCACTATTCATTCAAAAAATACATTGTTCTACCTTTAAGTGTCTTTGTGGTTTCTGTACTTTTTCTTGCTGTTTGTTTCAAGTGTTATGCTCAGATTAAAAATACACAAATTGTTTCTATTGCTTTATACTCATTAAGTCTCGCTTTATAATTTATTTTAAAGGAGATTCTATGGACCACTGAGAGGAAAGTGTTCTCTGAATTTACTGAGTAGAGTGTTTTGTGGATAGCTGTTAAATTCAGTTGATCTATGATGTAGTTAAACTCTGAATTTTCTTTACTGATTTTCAGTTGAAAGACCTTCGAAAGACTGGAGTGGATACTGAAGTCTCCCACTATTATTGTATCAGTACTTATCTAACTTTCATGTCTTTTAGTGTTTATTAAATTAGGAGCCTCAATATTTGTTGAACAAATATTATATCTCCTTGATTTATTCTTTTCATTTAAAACAATTATTTATGCATTTTTACATGCCAACCACAGATCCTCCTCTCATCCCTCCTCCCGCTCCCCACAAGCCTCCTTCCCCAACCCTCCCATCCTCTCCTCCAAAAGGGTAAGGACTCCCATGGGAAGTCAGCAAAGCCTGGTACATTCAGTTGAGGTAGGACCAAGCCCCTCCCCCTGCATCAAGGTTGAGCAAGGAGTTCCACCATAGACAATGGGCTCCAGAAAGCCACCTCATGCACCAGGGATAGATTCTGATCCCACTGCCAGAGGCCCCTCAAACAGACCAAGCTACACAACTGTCTCCCACATGCGGAGGGCCTAGTCTGGTCCCATGCAGGTTCCACAGATGTCAGTCCAAAGTGTGTGAGTTACTATGAGCTTGGTTCAGTTGTCTCTGTAGATTTC
>NW_023505554.1:0-9000 GCF_004664715.2 Peromyscus leucopus | reverse complement strand
GTGGCAAGATGAAATAAACCCTTTCTTCCCCAAGTTGCTTTTGGTCGTGGTGTTTCATTGCAGCACCAGAAATCCTAACTAAGACAGTCTCAAAACAGATTCCTACTTTCAGAAGACCAGAGGGCATGGACCATGAACTACAGCCTCCATTCTTCAGTGAAACAAAGACAGTAGAGAGTGGTGGGAGTCAGGTGGAATAAGCAGCTTTCCTCCACCCCAGATGAAATGCTCAACGCTATGGGCAGGGCTGTGTAGGCTGGATACGGCCAGCTCTCCCAATGTCACAAAGATTTTAGAAGTCTGAAATGCCCTGGCTTCTGAAGTTACCTCATCTCTAAAAACACTCTTCAGAGACAATCTTTGTGACAAATTGTAGCTGTTCAACCCAGTTTGTAGTCTTTGGTGGGACAGACGCAGTCACTGAACATCATCCTGCTCTATCTGTGTACCCCTTCGACTAGGATCCTCACGGTGACTCTCCATGACTTCCTCTGCTTCTGCATTATGATGTAAAGCTGATGGTATGCACTTGATAACAGAAACCACGAATTCTTCTTGCTCTGTTTTCCTTTGCTACACAGCAAAAAAGACTGGAAAGATCCCAATGTATTAATGGTGCGACCAGCTCACAAGAGGAAAATGACATAGTTATTAACACAAGAGGATTTACGTGAGGGGCCACAAACAGGGTGAGTACCTATAGCACAAAAACCAAACTCCGAATTGCTTCAAAACCTGAAGCACTTTGACTGCTGATATGACACCAAAACATAAAAAAATAAAACTTCACACCTGACTTCATGTGATGAGTGGAAACCTAGATGCACTGAAACTATATAAAATTGTCTCCTGCTATGTGTGTATAAGGTACATATGAACCATTATTAGATTTTGAGGTTTAGCTTTCAATCCTAGCCCCAAGATACCTAATTATGTGTTAAGCAGATACTCTGAAATTTGAAGGGAAAAAAAATCCTCAATCTAAAATATTTCTGATCCCAAGCAGATAAAGGATATTCAACCTGTTCAGGAGGTACAAACATAGCAAAAATGGACAATCAAGCACACACACACACACACACACACACACACACACACACACACACTACAGAAATCATCATGCTCCGGTACTCACTGTGTACCCAGTGATGGGGCTACCAGAATGCTTCGGTGTTTTCCACTGGACATTGAAAGCTGTACAGTTCAAGGCTCCCAGCTTGATCTCAAGAGGAGGCCCCAACTTGCCTGTCCCAGACAAGAGAGATTGTGTTAGAAGCTCCATGTGGCCTATCTTCAGTTTCATTTATACAAGATTTGAGTGCACACTTCTAGACGGAGATCATATTTAAAGACAATGCAGCCCTCTGACACACCACATCTGTCTCAGACAATCTCACTAGAATTTGACTGCTTAATCCCAACCTGCTGCTGGTAGAGAAAGTGGCCTGATACCTTTGATCCATTCTGTAACCTGTGGTCATCAGAGACCAGCAAAGTGAAATTTACAGTTTGTAGCGGAATGGGCCAAACTCTATGACTTTCCCATGAGGACTGGAAAAGGGTGGAATAAGATGATCAGTTTTTAATCTACTTATAACATATATGCTGTGTGCATTATATACATACATCTGCTTATATAGCTGATGTATTTATATGGATTGTTTTGAAAATATGGTTTCTCATGGCTAGTTTTAATTATCAGCTTGACACAATCTAGAATCACCCGAAAGTCTCAATGAAGGATTGTCTACACCAGATTGGACTGTGGGTGTGTTTATCGTTCTTTATCTTAATGATGTTAATTGAAGTAGGAGGACCCATACTCTATGGGTAGCACTACTCCCCAAGTTTGTATCTTGAATTGTGTAGGAATAGAGAAAAAGGTGGCTAGAGAGATGGCTAGAGAGTTAAGAACACTTGCTGCTGCTCTGACAGAGGACCTGGGCTCAGTTACTGGCACCCAGATAGCAGCTCACAACTGCCTGTAACTCAAGTTACTGGAATTCAACACCCTCTTCTGACCTCAAGGGACACTGCATGCATGTGGTGCACATATATCGATGCAGCCAAACACTCACATACATATAAATAAATAATAAATTAACACATAAATAAATACATGTTAAAGAGTGGAGAGAGGCAACTAGGCACAAACATGCATGCATCAAAGCTTTTTGCTTTTTGGCTATGAATGCAATATGACTAGATGATGCCCTGACTTACCGCCAATAAAGAACTATAACCTGGAACTATAACCTAAAGTAAACCCTTTCTCCTCTAAGTTACATTTGTCAGGGTGTTTTGTCACAGCAACAGGAAAAGAAACTAGGACACTATTTTTCTTAAGCACTGCTATGACTGTAAATAATGTATTTTATACTTATAAGACAACATATGGAAGTTGTCAAAATTTGGAACACACACATGCACACAATTATATTATTCAGAAATGAGTCCAGTTAGCATTTTAGTAGACCTTCTGTTGGTCACATGCAATTGAAAAAAAAATTTATTCTGTATGTGCATGATACATATAATTTTAGTTATATATCATTTTGTTTATAATTTAGTGATTATGCCTATGTGTACACATTCATAATTTTATATTATATTTTACTTAATTTACTGTCATTAAAATCATTATTTTTAATGACTGTAAATACTCCCATATCATACTAGTTCCATAATAAGCAGTATTTTTCATTCCACTATGATTAGGCACTTTATTTCCCATAATTTACCATTTTAAATAACATTCCATGAGGGCAGAAACGTCTTTCCTGTTCAGCATACAGAGTAGGAAATAATCAGAGCTCAACAAACATCCCTCCAGTGAATAAATGTTCTAAAATCTGATTCTCCTTGCTGACTGTGGTGGCTCATGCCTTTAAACCCAGAACACAGGAGGAAGAGACAAATGTATCTCTGTGAGTTCAAGGCCAGCCTGGTCTACAAGGTCATCTCCAGACCAGTCAAAACTATATATAGAGACCACCATCTTGATTTTTTTTTTAATTTTTATTTTCCTGGTGTGTCCAGATGTGATTTTCTTTTAACTACTCTTTAGAATTCTGTGGTTTATCAGTCAGATATTTGCAATTTACAGAAATCTAGTGTGTCTATTTAAATGGGCCAATTTCTTACTTCTAAGGCTGTTCACCAATGTTCTTATCTCCTCCCCATAACTAAGATGTTTTTATTACTTGAGTTATATTAATGGTTTTGAAAAGCTGAGGCAGTTGCTGTTAACCTTGGGTATAATACTGCTAATTCGATATTTCATACATATCTTAAAAATGCCTTCAGACATCTCTCACCCTGCTATTCTCATTCTTTCTTGAGTAATTAAATAATTAATTGCTTCACCAATGTTTCCAATAACAGAACTCCACATTTTCAGTTGGACTAACTAATGGAAGCCTGATTCACTTAGCAGGAACTAGGAGGCCAGGAGGCAGCCCCCACTTTCCCACAGGTACCTACATTCAGGAACTTAATCGCCAATGATCTTTCTGCCTCTACCTAGTGCCGAGATCATTCCTCTCAATGTTTCTGTGAATCTTACACTTCTATGAAAAACTTAAGGCTCCCTTCACCACGTTGGCAGTTCTGAGGATCAAACCTGGGGCCTTGAATATGTCACAAGACTGCTGAGTGATAGCCCAAGTTCTAAAACCTGAGTGGTGTGTTGGGCATGACAGTGCATGACTTTAATGCCAGCACTAGGGAGCTAGAAGCAGGCAAATCTGTGAGTTCAAAGATAGACAAGACAGCAGAATGAGTTCTAGGCCAGCTGAAATTACATAGGAAGGTCCTGTCTCAGAAAACAACAACGACAACAACAAACAAACAAACAAAAAGACCTTCATAAAATTAATTTTTTAAATTAAATATCTAATACTTTTTGGACACTTTGTGTTTTTAAATTTTGTCAATTGAATTATTTTTTTTCTCATTGTTTTATAAGAACTTTTGATAAGTTAAAGATCTTAGCCATTAAATCAACAATATTTTCTCACTATAACTTTATTATTGGGTCTGATTGTATAATTGCCACTTCAGGCCAGATTCATTGCTGAGTTACAAGGTCTATGCTTAGACAACCTCAAAGGAGGCTGGAAAAATGAGGACAAAGATGGTGGAAATGTTTTAACATTCCTTCAGAAGCATTAAGATAACCAACAGCAGATTTATCTGTAGTCATGGGAACAGGACTTCTCGCTATGCCCTGGGAAAAGTTAAGGTTGATGGAGGCAGGATGCTTGCTTAGTTGAGGAAAAGGGGAGTCAGTCATACTCCTTGTATGTCTGTAATGGTTCAGTCCACAAACTAGAAAACATCCTAAAATCTTTAAGGAAAAAAAGATAGTTACAGAAGTCGGTAGAAGGCCAGAGAATCGGAGTATAGTAGTTTCCATCAACGGTTATGATAAGCAGATTGTGATGGAGAGGGACAGATGAGGGATAGATGGATGGATGGATGGATGGGCGGATGGATGGATGGACAGATGGACAGATGGACGGACAGCCAGACACATAGATACATAAGCAGACAGACAGATAGTAGAAAGAAAGAGAGGCAGAAGGAATGAGGTGGGACTTCTACTCTAAAGCCGAGTTTCAGAACCAAGAGGTCCCTACCCTCCCACTGTCAGTTCTGGTACCACAGCTGCTCCTAGACAGCCAGGAGAGTAATGGACACTGGAATGCTAAGTTCTCATAGTCTGACGACCCGGCCTGGCTGCAGAAACAGCAGCAGGGGAGTGGCCTCTGACCCGTTCTTGCTCTCTCTACCTTCCAAGAGCATGTTTGATTGGTAGAACCTAGTTTATATCCAGAATGCTGACTGCAGGGGAGTCGTGTGTGTGTGTGTGTGTGTGTGTGTGTGTGTGTGTGTGTGTGTGGCTTTGTTTGTTTCCAAGTCTTTGCACTGCAGTAATGGCTCCTATACAGAAAGTGAGATGGATAGGGAAAATGCCAACCGCAGCACCCATCTTGATATCATAAAAACATAAATTCCAGCAATCTGTCTTTTTTACTGTCATAGTCTCTGGATAGAATTTACACCAAATCGCACTAGGCATTGGTATGACTCATATTTCAATTGTCTTTTTCACTCATTTCTTCGTTCTTTCAACACATCTAACAAATATAACTTGAGCTTCCTAAATGTGCAAGGGACTGGGTCAGTGAGTGAGGTCACAGTAAGGATAAAAAGATGTGGGCCCACAAACAAGTTAACAAACATTGCAATTGGGTTTAAGGACCATTATTGTTGGGAACAATGTAGCAATTTTGTTGCACCCAGCAAACACACACCTGGTTCTGCCTGATTTGTAAGAACGAGGCAGACAAAATGTGAGTGAGGAAAGTGCCCTAGACAGAAGAAGAAACATCTTGCTTTTCCTCCGGTTGAGGAAGAGCGTCTCCAACCCACATCCACCAGTCTGGGAGCGACAGCTGACTATGCATGAGAGGGAGGGGAAGAAGGATTCAGGATGGCTGCCGGGATTCGGCCTGGGGCCACAGAGAAAAAGGAACATATGACCCCCAGTCAGCTGGAAACATGTTAATGACTTTTGGGCGCCACCTATGGAGATAGGAGTGAGCACGGAAGGTAGCCATGTCAGACATCTGGACCAAGTACCAAAACGATTCCAGACGAATCTGAGACACCTGGTAAATCAAATGACAAGATGTACTTGGATTTCGAGGTCATATTTATTTTTTGGTGGAGGAAATTTCTAAGCTTAAAAGAGGCTAAAAAATAAATCAAAAGAAAACAAGTTGATTCTAAATCATGAAATTTTCATGACGCATTTCAGAAATCACAAAAGGAAAACTCAAACCAGCAGATTGAGGGGTAAGTAATTGCTGCTAAATGGCAGGCCATGGGATATCTTTATTATGAAACGCATAAATATTGATGAGAAAACATACTGAAACCTTAATAAATTAGATATGAAGAGAAAACTCAAACAAGAAGTATAGCCAGTAAACACTCACAGGGAAATATTCAAATTTGTGAGTTATGAAAGAAACGATTTCTAAAAACTGGAAACGTTGGCTTCGCCTATTAAATTAGGCCAAAATGTTTAAGTGAGAGTAAGGAATGTTGACAAGAATATGTGCACGTACTGCCTTCCAATAATCAGGTATGGATGCAAATGAGAATGCGGGCGTGTTGGAAGACTGTGTGGCAATATCAGTGGCGTCCACAGCCGTGACTCTGTCTCCTGCCTTTTGGCTCCTAGAAGTGTGATGAACTGCCTGAGGGGAGAGTCTGAAAAGAAGAGAAGGCTGCACCGGCAAGATGCTCTGCATAGCACCTCTCGGGGTACAGGGACACCATAAGGATCTAAATGTGCAGGGACAGGGTAATAGCCAGGCTGATTATACTACATCTCCCAGACAACACATGGGGTTGCGTCATACACGTGTGCCACCTTGGTTTGGATTCACCTGGGGAAAAAAGTCATTAGTGCAGAAACGAGTAACTCCAGACAGAGTGTGTGGCTTCCTTGATATTGTTATTTCAACTAATTCAACGATAGAATTGTGCTTTCACTAAATGAGATTTGACCAACGAGCACCACAGCTATGGAGGGGTTAGCATGAGGAGAAACTGAGTCAAAGTATGAGGGAATTCTCCCCACCACCTGTGGAACTCTTCCATACACCTGAATTTATTTCCATCTAAAAGCATGTGTACAGAACAAGGCAGGAATCACACCCTGTTCATGCCTGTCATATACAGTGTAATTCTTTACAATTTTACACTATATTTTATAATAATACAGTGTAAACGTTAAGAAATGTGCCCAGATGACCATAGTGCTTTGATTACAGCCCTATGATGGATTTATTTGAAAACTAACTTGATGGCAAGAGAAAATGATTGATTGTGACATTTAGGCAGATGAGATTAAGGACTATTTACTTCCCTATTTACTTCTATTTGACAAGCTTTACACCATGTTAGCATCCTGGTTCTCACATTTTAAAGAAATTTCTTGCAAAAAGTATTTTTTGCATCTAAAGGTCAGAACTGTGGGGTTAGGAGTCCAGCCAAGGCCCCCGGTTACGAAGGAAATCTGCGAGGTAGAGCCAAGTTTGCACAAGCTGGTTAGAATGAACAGAGCTGTTGCAGGTCTGCAGTCTCCTTTCCTCTATTGAATGATAAGGCCAAATACAGTTTGTAATCAATAATGCAGATTTGCTCTCCGCAACAAAAGGTAATAGACCTACTTCAGCTTATGGACCCATGTCTCATGACAACCATCACAGTCAACTCAAGACAACCAGGAAGGAGGCTGTTGGTAGGGGCATTAAAATGTCACATGGAATTGCCTACTGGCTGTGACTGAACCTCTATCAGGGAGTGGCTGGCTGCAAAGGACACAGGACACCCCCGCCCGACACATACACACTCCTTGCTATTCAATGGCTGGCTATAACTAAGGCAGGAGTTTGCGTCATCCTTCCTACTCTCTTTTAGATTCACTAAGGAAGTTCTGGTCAGGAATGAGGTCTCATAAACACGTCTGTCTCCTTGGGCTCCTAATCCCAAGAGAGGGCTGTCAACATAGGTGTTCACAGGAGGTGAAGGCGCAGAGGATAGGTTGGTTACGGGGTGTCATGGGGTCCAGGGGTAGAGCAGCAGGTCCCATGCACAGGGTTGTGGCTTCACATCACTGTGGACATTCTTAACTGGAATTGGTGGGTCAGTGCTTCCAGCAAGCTGTCCGCACATCTGACTGTAATGTATTTCTCTCTGAGACTGGAGAGGCAGCTCTGCAGTTAAGAACACTTGTTGCTCTTGCAGAGGACCAAAGTTCAGTTCCCAACACTCACACGGGGCATCTCGCAACAACCCGGAACTCCAGTTGCAGGAAATCTGATGCCCTCTTCTGGCCTCTGTGGGCACATGCATGCATGTGGTACACATATATACACTCAGGCACACACATGAAATAAAAATAAATAAATAAAAATGAAAGATATTTTTCTCTTTCTTCAAACAACTAGCTTCCGTATAACACTAAAATTATTACTACTTGTTATAATTTTATTTTCCAGATTTCTTTAAAAATAAAAACTAAACAAATACAGATAAAACTCCATGTTCCATCCCTGCCCGCTTGCTCCCCCCCCTTCCAGAGACAGTGACTATTCTGCTGGTATTGGTCTTCTCCTCATGTAAGTCTGTATTTCATACCATTGTTAATTGTTTCTTTAATTTATTTTTACTGGAAACAACTAAACTGTCCATCAGTAGAGGGACAGGTACTGTTGGCTATCCAGGCAATGATCCAGTATCTTACAATGTAAACATTCTTTTAAAAGGAGAGAGGTCGAAGGGAAGGGAGAGACACAGTGGGAAAGAGAGATTAAAAATCTTTGGAAAATTTAAATTACTGAAAGCATTAGTCAGCTCCTATTTGCCCCTCATTGCTGGCTGGAAGTCGTATTTTCTTGGTTTCTAAATCTTACACCACTTGTCCATGTGCGTTTTGGTTTTCAAAGTTTCTTTGTTGCTATATTCAGCTTCCTTTACCCTCTGGCTAGTCTTCTTTCCCTCATCTTGCAAGCATTTGCTCGATTATTAAAGAGACCTGTAGCAAAGATCTCTGCACAACCTACCATGTCCACTGGAAGTTAATTCATCTCATACCATTACTGGGCTGAGGCGGGCATTATTTCTACTTTTTAGGAGAAGAAACAGAGTTGTATGGTCTAGGGATGTAAGATCTTGCCAAAGAGACGGAACGAGGTACAGCGAGGAATAAAATCTGGGTGTTCTTTCCTCCCTCTCTCCTGCCTCGGGCTGTGTGCTTCCGTGTGATTGGTGATTCTGTTGTGCTCCCCGGTCTTCAGCTCCCTCGGCACCCTCCTCCCTGCCCATCCCTTCCATGTATAGCCTGTGGCTCTCTATTCTCCTCCTCTAGCCCAGCCCCTTGTGGCCCAGGAAAAGCCCCTCTGTGCCCGGGTAAAGTAGAAC